>NC_072739.1:45857609-45955605 GCF_026930045.1 Uloborus diversus | reverse complement strand
AGTCAGTCAGTCATTCAGTCAGTCAGTCAGTCAGGCAGTCAGTCAGTCAGTCAGTCGGTCAGTCCTGTGCAGTCAGTTAGTCACTAAAGCAGTCAGTCAGTCTCAGTCAGTCAGTCAGTCAGTCAGTCCAGTCCAGTCTCAGTCAGTCAGTCAGTCAGTCTCGGTCAGTCAGTCAGTCAGTCATTCAGTCAGTCAGTCAGTCAGGCAGTCAGTCAGTCGGTCAGCCTTATTCAGTCAGTCTGTCAGTCAGTCAGTCAGTCAGCCTTATTCAGTCAGTCTGTCAGTCATCCTTATTCAGTCAGTCTGTCAGTCAGTCAGTCGGTCAGTCCTGTCCAGTCAGTTAGTCAGTCAAGCAGTCAGTCAGGTAGTCAAGCAGTCAGTCAGTCAGTGTCAGTCAGTCATTTAGTCATTCAGTCAGTCAGTGAAATAGCCAGTCAGAGAGTCAAGCAGTCAGTCAGTCAGTCTCAGTCAGTCAGTTAGTCAGTCAGTCAGTCAGTCAGTCAGTCAGTCCAGTCTCAGTCAGTCAGTCTCGGTCAGTCAGTGAGTCAGTCAGTCAGTATCAGTCAGTCAGTGAGTCAGTCTGTCAGTCAGCAGTATCAGTCAGGCAGTAAGACTCCGCTCGACAGAACTCCGATAGCCTAATGGCTAGACCGCTGGTCTTCCAAGCGAGTGGCCTGGGTTCGAGTCCCAGCCGGAGCGAATATCTTCAATGTATATATTTCTTTTCTAATTTGAAAATACTTTTTTTTTTCAATTTCTTTCCTTTGCAATTATTGATTATTTATGTAGGGAAGAAAATTCTGAGTCAGTTTAATTTTTCGACACGAAGATTTCAAAGTGTTTAAATAAACAATTACCGAGGTGCATTTTTTGTTTTTATTATATTTAAAACTCCCACCGACAGAGCTCCCATAGACTAATGGCTAGAGTGTTAGGCTTCCAAGCGAGTGGCCCTGGGTTCGAGTCCCAGCCTGAACGAAAATCTTCAATGTATACTTTTAGTTTCTAATTTGAAATTTCTTCTTCTTTTTTTTTTAATTTTTCTCTTTTGCGAATATTGATTATTTATGTAGGGAGAAAAATTCTGAGTCAGTTTAATTATTCGACCTGTAAATTTCAAAGTGTTTGAATCAATAATTACCAAGGTGCATTTTTTGTTTTTATTATATTTAAGACTTCCATCGACAGAGCTCCGATAGCCTAATGGCTAGACCGTTGGGTTCCTAGCGCGTGGTACTGGGTTCGAGTCCCGGCCGGAAAGGAAATCTTAAATGCAAATATTTTTTTCTAATTTTATAATTCTTTTTTTTTTATTTTTCCCTTTTGCGAAGTCAGTCAGTCAGTCTGACAGTCAATCAGTCAAGCACTCAGTCATTCAGTCTCAGTCAGTCAGTCCAGTCAGTCAGTCACTCAGTCAGTCAGTTAGTCCTTCAGCCAGTCAGTCAAGCAGTCAGTCATTTAGTCTCAGTCAGTCAGTCATTCAGTCAGTCAGTCAGTCAGGCAGTCAGTCAGTCAGTCGGTCAGTCCTGTGCAGTCAGTTAGTCACTAAAGCAGTCAGTCAGTCTCAGTCAGTCAGTCCAGTCCAGTCTCAGTCAGTCAGTCAGTCAGTCTCGGTCAGTCAGTCAGTCAGTCATTCAGTCAGTCAGTCAGTCAGGCAGTCAGTCAGTCGGTCAGCCTTATTCAGTCAGTCTGTCAGTCAGTCAGTCAGTCAGCCTTATTCAGTCAGTCTGTCAGTCATCCTTATTCAGTCAGTCTGTCAGTCAGTCAGTCGGTCAGTCCTGTCCAGTCAGTTAGTCAGTCAAGCAGTCAGTCAGGTAGTCAAGCAGTCAGTCAGTCAGTGTCAGTCAGTCATTTAGTCATTCAGTCAGTCAGTGAAATAGCCAGTCAGAGAGTCAAGCAGTCAGTCAGTCAGTCTCAGTCAGTCAGTTAGTCAGTCAGTCAGTCAGTCAGTCAGTCAGTCCAGTCTCAGTCAGTCAGGCAGTTAGTCAGTCAGTCTCGGTCAGTCAGTGAGTCAGTCAGTCAGTATCAGTCAGTCAGTGAGTCAGTCTGTCAGTCAGGCATATCAGTCAGGCAGTAAGACTCCGCTCGACAGAACTCCGATAGCCTAATGGCTAGACCGCTGGTCTTCCAAGCGAGTGGCCTGGGTTCGAGTCCCAGCCGGAGCGAATATCTTCAATGTATATATTTCTTTTCTAATTTGAAAATTCTTTTTTTTTTCAATTTCTTTCCTTTGCAATTATTGATTATTTATGTAGGGAAGAAAATTCTGAGTCAGTTTAATTTTTCGACACGAAGATTTCAAAGTGTTTAAATAAACAATTACCGAGGTGCATTTTTTGTTTTTATTATATTTAAAACTCCCACCGACAGAGCTCCCATAGACTAATGGCTAGAGTGTTAGGCTTCCAAGCGAGTGGCCCTGGGTTCGAGTCCCAGCCTGAACGAAAATCTTCAATGTATACTTTTAGTTTCTAATTTGAAATTTCTTCTTCTTTTTTTTTTAATTTTTCTCTTTTGCGAATATTGATTATTTATGTAGGAGAAAAATTCTGAGTCAGTTTAATTATTCGACCTGTAAATTTCAAAGTGTTTGAATCAATAATTACCAAGGTGCATTTTTTGTTTTTATTATATTTAAGACTTCCATCGACAGAGCTCCGATAGCCTAATGGCTAGACCGTTGGGTTCCTAGCGCGTGGTACTGGGTTCGAGTCCCGGCCGGAAAGGAAATCTTAAATGCAAATATTTTTTTCTAATTTTATAATTCTTTTTTTTTTATTTTTCCCTTTTGCGAAGTCAGTCAGTCAGTCTGACAGTCAATCAGTCAAGCACTCAGTCATTCAGTCTCGGTCAGTCAGTCCAGTCAGTCAGTCACTCAGTCAGTCAGTTAGTCCTTCAGCCAGTCAGTCAAGCAGTCAGTCATTTAGTCTCAGTCAGTCAGTCATTCAGTCAGTCAGTCAGTCAGGCAGTCAGTCAGTCAGTCAGTCGGTCAGTCCTGTGCAGTCAGTTAGTCACTAAAGCAGTCAGTCAGTCTCAGTCAGTCAGTCAGTCAGTCAGTCCAGTCCAGTCTCAGTCAGTCAGTCAGTCAGTCTCGGTCAGTCAGTCAGTCAGTCATTCAGTCAGTCAGTCAGTCAGGCAGTCAGTCAGTCGGTCAGCCTTATTCAGTCAGTCTGTCAGTCAGTCAGTCAGTCAGTCAGCCTTATTCAGTCAGTCTGTCAGTCATCCTTATTCAGTCAGTCTGTCAGTCAGTCAGTCGGTCAGTCCTGTCCAGTCAGTTAGTCAGTCAAGCAGTCAGTCAGGTAGTCAAGCAGTCAGTCAGTCAGTGTCAGTCAGTCATTTAGTCATTCAGTCAGTCAGTGAAATAGCCAGTCAGAGAGTCAAGCAGTCAGTCAGTCAGTCTCAGTCAGTCAGTTAGTCAGTCAGTCAGTCAGTCAGTCAGTCAGTCCAGTCTCAGTCAGTCAGTCTCGGTCAGTCAGTGAGTCAGTCAGTCAGTATCAGTCAGTCAGTGAGTCAGTCTGTCAGTCAGCAGTATCAGTCAGGCAGTAAGACTCCGCTCGACAGAACTCCGATAGCCTAATGGCTAGACCGCTGGTCTTCCAAGCGAGTGGCCTGGGTTCGAGTCCCAGCCGGAGCGAATATCTTCAATGTATATATTTCTTTTCTAATTTGAAAATACTTTTTTTTTTCAATTTCTTTCCTTTGCAATTATTGATTATTTATGTAGGGAAGAAAATTCTGAGTCAGTTTAATTTTTCGACACAAAGATTTCAAAGTGTTTAAATAAACAATTACCGAGGTGCATTTTTTGTTTTTATTATATTTAAAACTCCCACCGACAGAGCTCCCATAGACTAATGGCTAGAGTGTTAGGCTTCCAAGCGAGTGGCCCTGGGTTCGAGTCCCAGCCTGAACGAAAATCTTCAATGTATACTTTTAGTTTCTAATTTGAAATTTCTTCTTCTTTTTTTTTTAATTTTTCTCTTTTGCGAATATTGATTATTTATGTAGGGAGAAAAATTCTGAGTCAGTTTAATTATTCGACCTGTAAATTTCAAAGTGTTTGAATCAATAATTACCAAGGTGCATTTTTTGTTTTTATTATATTTAAGACTTCCATCGACAGAGCTCCGATAGCCTAATGGCTAGACCGTTGGGTTCCTAGCGCGTGGTACTGGGTTCGAGTCCCGGCCGGAAAGGAAATCTTAAATGCAAATATTTTTTTCTAATTTTATAATTCTTTTTTTTTTATTTTTCCTTTTTGCGAAGTCAGTCAGTCAGTCTGACAGTCAATCAGTCAAGCACTCAGTCATTCAGTCTCAGTCAGTCAGTCCAGTCAGTCAGTCACTCAGTCAGTCAGTTAGTCCTTCAGCCAGTCAGTCAAGCAGTCAGTCATTTAGTCTCAGTCAGTCAGTCATTCAGTCAGTCAGTCAGTCAGGCAGTCAGTCAGTCAGTCGGTCAGTCCTGTGCAGTCAGTTAGTCACTAAAGCAGTCAGTCAGTCTCAGTCAGTCAGTCCAGTCCAGTCTCAGTCAGTCAGTCAGTCAGTCAGTCTCGGTCAGTCAGTCAGTCAGTCAGTCCAGTCTCAGTCAGTCAGGCAGTTAGTCAGTCAGTCTCGGTCAGTCAGTGAGTCAGTCAGTCAGTATCAGTCAGTCAGTGAGTCAGTCTGTCAGTCAGGCAGTATGAGTCAGGCAGTAAGACTCCGCTCGACAGAACTCCGATAGCCTAATGGCTAGACCGCTGGTCTTCCAAGCGAGTGGCCTGGGTTCGAGTCCCAGCCGGAGCGAATATCTTCAATGTATATATTTCTTTTCTAATTTGAAAATTCTTTTTTTTTTCAATTTCTTTCCTTTGCAATTATTGATTATTTATGTAGGGAAGAAAATTCTGAGTCAGTTTAATTTTTCGACACGAAGATTTCAAAGTGTTTAAATAAACAATTACCAAGGTGCATTTTTTGTTTTTATTATATTTAAAACTCCCACCGACAGAGCTCCCATAGACTAATGGCTAGAGTGTTAGGCTTCCAAGCGAGTGGCCCTGGGTTCGAGTCCCAGCCTGAACGAAAATCTTCAATGTATACTTTTAGTTTCTAATTTGAAATTTCTTCTTCTTTTTTTTTTAATTTTGATCTTTTGCGAATATTGATTATTTATGTAGGGAGAAAAATTCTGAGTCAGTTTAATTATTCGACCTGTAAATTTCAAAGTGTTTGAATCAATAATTACCAAGGTGCATTTTTTGTTTTTATTATATTTAAGACTTCCATCGACAGAGCTCCGATAGCCTAATGGCTAGACCGTTGGGTTCCTAGCGCGTGGTACTGGGTTCCAGTCCCGGCCGGAAAGGAAATCTTAAATGCAAATATTTTTTTCTAATTTTATAATTCTTTTTTTTTTATTTTTCCCTTTTGCGAAGTCAGTCAGTCAGTCTGACAGTCAATCAGTCAAGCACTCAGTCATTCAGTCTCAGTCAGTCAGTCCAGTCAGTCAGTCACTCAGTCAGTCAGTTAGTCCTTCAGCCAGTCAGTCAAGCAGTCAGTCATTTAGTCTCAGTCAGTCAGTCATTCAGTCAGTCAGTCAGTCAGGCAGTCAGTCAGTCAGTCAGTCGGTCAGTCCTGTGCAGTCAGTTAGTCACTAAAGCAGTCAGTCAGTCTCAGTCAGTCAGTCAGTCAGTCAGTCCAGTCCAGTCTCAGTCAGTCAGTCAGTCAGTCTCGGTCAGTCAGTCAGTCAGTCATTCAGTCAGTCAGTCAGTCAGGCAGTCAGTCAGTCGGTCAGCCTTATTCAGTCAGTCTGTCAGTCAGTCAGTCAGTCAGCCTTATTCAGTCAGTCTGTCAGTCATCCTTATTCAGTCAGTCTGTCAGTCAGTCAGTCGGTCAGTCCTGTCCAGTCAGTTAGTCAGTCAAGCAGTCAGTCAGGTAGTCAAGCAGTCAGTCAGTCAGTGTCAGTCAGTCATTTAGTCATTCAGTCAGTCAGTGAAATAGCCAGTCAGAGAGTCAAGCAGTCAGTCAGTCAGTCTCAGTCAGTCAGTTAGTCAGTCAGTCAGTCCGTCAGTCAGTCAGTCCAGTCTCAGTCAGTCAGTCTCGGTCAGTCAGTGAGTCAGTCAGTCAGTATCAGTCAGTCAGTGAGTCAGTCTGTCAGTCACGCAGTATCAGTCAGGCAGTAAGACTCCGCTCGACAGAACTCCGATAGCCTAATGGCTAGACCGCTGGTCTTCCAAGCGAGTGGCCTGGGTTCGAGTCCCAGCCGGAGCGAATATCTTCAATGTATATATTTCTTTTCTAATTTGAAAATTCTTTTTTTTTTCAATTTCTTTCCTTTGCAATTATTGATTATTTATGTAGGGAAGAAAATTCTGAGTCAGTTTAATTTTTCGACACGAAGATTTCAAAGTGTTTAAATAAACAATTACCAAGGTGCATTTTTTGTTTTTATTATATTTAAAACTCCCACCGACAGAGCTCCCATAGACTAATGGCTAGAGTGTTAGGCTTCCAAGCGAGTGGCCCTGGGTTCGAGTCCCAGCCTGAACGAAAATCTTCAATGTATACTTTTAGTTTCTAATTTGAAATTTCTTCTTCTTTTTTTTAATTTTTCTCTTTTGCGAATATTGATTATTTATGTAGGGAGAAAAATTCTGAGTCAGTTTAATTATTCGACCTGTAAATTTCAAAGTGTTTGAATCAATAATTACCAAGGTGCATTTTTTGTTTTTATTATATTTAAGACTTCCGTCGACAGAGCTCCGATAGCCTAATGGCTAGACCGTTGGGTTCCTAGCGCGTGGTACTGGGTTCGAGTCCCGGCCGGAAAGGAAATCTTAAATGCAAATATTTTTTTCTAATTTTATAATTCTTTTTTTTTTATTTTTCCCTTTTGCGAAGTCAGTCAGTCAGTCTGACAGTCAATCAGTCAAGCACTCAGTCATTCAGTCTCAGTCAGTCAGTCCAGTCAGTCAGTCACTCAGTCAGTCAGTTAGTCCTTCAGCCAGTCAGTCAAGCAGTCAGTCATTTAGTCTCAGTCAGTCAGTCATTCAGTCAGTCAGTCAGTCAGGCAGTCAGTCAGTCAGTCAGTCGGTCAGTCCTGTGCAGTCAGTTAGTCACTAAAGCAGTCAGTCAGTCTCAGTCAGTCAGTCAGTCAGTCAGTCCAGTCCAGTCTCAGTCAGTCAGTCAGTCAGTCTCGGTCAGTCAGTCAGTCAGTCATTCAGTCAGGCAGTCAGTCAGTCGGTCAGCCTTATTCAGTCAGTCTGTCAGTCAGTCAGTCAGTCAGCCTTATTCAGTCAGTCTGTCAGTCAGTCAGTCAGTCAGCCTTATTCAGTCAGTCTGTCAGTCATCCTTATTCAGTCAGTCTGTCAGTCAGTCAGTCGGTCAGTCCTGTCCAGTCAGTTAGTCAGTCAAGCAGTCAGTCAGGTAGTCAAGCAGTCAGTCAGTCAGTGTCAGTCAGTCATTTAGTCATTCAGTCAGTCAGTGAAATAGCCAGTCAGAGAGTCAAGCAGTCAGTCAGTCAGTCTCAGTCAGTCAGTTAGTCAGTCAGTCAGTCAGTCAGTCAGTCAGTCCAGTCTCAGTCAGTCAGTCTCGGTCAGTCAGTGAGTCAGTCAGTCAGTATCAGTCAGTCAGTGAGTCAGTCTGTCAGTCAGCAGTATCAGTCAGGCAGTAAGACTCCGCTCGACAGAACTCCGATAGCCTAATGGCTAGACCGCTGGTCTTCCAAGCGAGTGGCCTTGGTTCGAGTCCCAGCCGGAGCGAATATCTTCAATGTATATATTTCTTTTCTAATTTGAAAATACTTTTTTTTTTCAATTTCTTTCCTTTGCAATTATTGATTATTTATGTAGGGAAGAAAATTCTGAGTCAGTTTAATTTTTCGACACAAAGATTTCAAAGTGTTTAAATAAACAATTACCGAGGTGCATTTTTTGTTTTTATTATATTTAAAACTCCCACCGACAGAGCTCCCATAGACTAATGGCTAGAGTGTTAGGCTTCCAAGCGAGTGGCCCTGGGTTCGAGTCCCAGCCTGAACGAAAATCTTCAATGTATACTTTTAGTTTCTAATTTGAAATTTCTTCTTCTTTTTTTTTTAATTTTTCTCTTTTGCGAATATTGATTATTTATGTAGGGAGAAAAATTCTGAGTCAGTTTAATTATTCGACCTGTAAATTTCAAAGTGTTTGAATCAATAATTACCAAGGTGCATTTTTTGTTTTTATTATATTTAAGACTTCCATCGACAGAGCTCCGATAGCCTAATGGCTAGACCGTTGGGTTCCTAGCGCGTGGTACTGGGTTCGAGTCCCGGCCGGAAAGGAAATCTTAAATGCAAATATTTTTTTATAATTCTTTTTTTTTTATTTTTCCCTTTTGCGAAGTCAGTCAGTCAGTCTGACAGTCAATCAGTCAAGCACTCAGTCATTCAGTCTCAGTCAGTCAGTCCAGTCAGTCAGTCACTCAGTCAGTCAGTTAGTCCTTCAGCCAGTCAGTCAAGCAGTCAGTCATTTAGTCTCAGTCAGTCAGTCATTCAGTCAGTCAGTCAGTCAGGCAGTCAGTCAGTCAGTCAGTCGGTCAGTCCTGTGCAGTCAGTTAGTCACTAAAGCAGTCAGTCAGTCTCAGTCAGTCAGTCCAGTCCAGTCTCAGTCAGTCAGTCAGTCAGTCTCGGTCAGTCAGTCAGTCAGTCATTCAGTCAGTCAGTCAGTCAGGCAGTCAGTCAGTCGGTCAGCCTTATTCAGTCAGTCTGTCAGTCAGTCAGTCAGTCAGCCTTATTCAGTCAGTCTGTCAGTCATCCTTATTCAGTCAGTCTGTCAGTCAGTCAGTCGGTCAGTCCTGTCCAGTCAGTTAGTCAGTCAAGCAGTCAGTCAGGTAGTCAAGCAGTCAGTCAGTCAGTGTCAGTCAGTCATTTAGTCACTCAGTCAGTCAGTGAAATAGCCAGTCAGTCAAGCAGTCAGTCAGGTAGTCAAGCAGTCAGTCAGTCAGTGTCAGTCAGTCATTTAGTCACTCAGTCAGTCAGTGAAATAGCCAGTCAGAGAGTCAAGCAGTCAGTCAGTCAGTCTCAGTCAGTCAGTTAGTCAGTCAGTCAGTCAGTCAGTCAGTCAGTCCAGTCTCAGTCAGTCAGGCAGTTAGTCAGTCAGTCTCGGTCAGTCAGTGAGTCAGTCAGTCAGTATCAGTCAGTCAGTGAGTCAGTCTGTCAGTCAGGCATATCAGTCAGGCAGTAAGACTCCGCTCGACAGAACTCCGATAGCCTAATGGCTAGACCGCTGGTCTTCCAAGCGAGTGGCCTGGGTTCGAGTCCCAGCCGGAGCGAATATCTTCAATGTATATATTTCTTTTCTAATTTGAAAATTCTTTTTTTTTTCAATTTCTTTCCTTTGCAATTATTGATTATTTATGTAGGGAAGAAAATTCTGAGTCAGTTTAATTTTTCGACACGAAGATTTCAAAGTGTTTAAATAAACAATTACCGAGGTGCATTTTTTGTTTTTATTATATTTAAAACTCCCACCGACAGAGCTCCCATAGACTAATGGCTAGAGTGTTAGGCTTCCAAGCGAGTGGCCCTGGGTTCGAGTCCCAGCCTGAACGAAAATCTTCAATGTATACTTTTAGTTTCTAATTTGAAATTTCTTCTTCTTTTTTTTTTAATTTTTCTCTTTTGCGAATATTGATTATTTACGTAGGGAGAAAAATTCTGAGTCAGTTTAATTATTCGACCTGTAAATTTCAAAGTGTTTGAATCAATAATTACCAAGGTGCATTTTTTGTTTTTATTATATTTAACACTTCCATCGACAGAGCTCCGATAGCCTAATGGCTAGACCGTTGGGTTCCTAGCGCGTGGTACTGGGTTCGAGTCCCGGCCGGAAAGGAAATCTTAAATGCAAATATTTTTTTCTAATTTTATAATTCTTTTTTTTTTATTTTTCCCTTTTGCGAAGTCAGTCAGTCAGTCTGACAGTCAATCAGTCAAGCACTCAGTCATTCAGTCTCAGTCAGTCAGTCCAGTCAGTCAGTCACTCAGTCAGTCAGTTAGTCCTTCAGCCAGTCAGTCAAGCAGTCAGTCATTTAGTCTCAGTCAGTCAGTCATTCAGTCAGTCAGTCAGTCAGGCAGTCAGTCAGTCAGTCGGTCAGTCCTGTGCAGTCAGTTAGTCACTAAAGCAGTCAGGTCAGTCTCAGTCAGTCAGTCCAGTCCAGTCTCAGTCAGTCAGTCAGTCAGTCTCGGTCAGTCAGTCAGTCAGTCATTCAGTCAGTCAGTCAGTCAGGCAGTCAGTCAGTCGGTCAGCCTTATTCAGTCAGTCTGTCAGTCAGTCAGTCAGTCAGCCTTATTCAGTCAGTCTGTCAGTCATCCTTATTCAGTCAGTCTGTCAGTCAGTCAGTCGGTCAGTCCTGTCCAGTCAGTTAGTCAGTCAAGCAGTCAGTCAGGTAGTCAAGCAGTCAGTCAGTCAGTGTCAGTCAGTCATTTAGTCATTCAGTCAGTCAGTGAAATAGCCAGTCAGAGAGTCAAGCAGTCAGTCAGTCAGTCTCAGTCAGTCAGTCAGTCAGTCTCAGTCAGTCAGTTAGTCAGTCAGTCAGTCAGTCAGTCAGTCAGTCCAGTCTCAGTCAGTCAGGCAGTTAGTCAGTCAGTCTCGGTCAGTCAGTGAGTCAGTCAGTCAGTATCAGTCAGTCAGTGAGTCAGTCTGTCAGTCAGGCATATCAGTCAGGCAGTAAGACTCCGCTCGACAGAACTCCGATAGCCTAATGGCTAGACCGCTGGTCTTCCAAGCGAGTGGCCTGGGCTCGAGTCCCAGCCGGAGCGAATATCTTCAATGTATATATTTCTTTTCTAATTTGAAAATTCTTTTTTTTTCAATTTCTTTCCTTTGCAATTATTGATTATTTATGTAGGGAAGAAAATTCTGAGTCAGTTTAATTTTTCGACACGAATATTTCAAAGTGTTTAAATAAACAATTACCAAGGTGCATTTTTTGTTTTTATTATATTTAAAACTCCCACCGACAGAGCTCCCATAGACTAATGGATAGAGTGATAGGCTTCCAAGCGAGTGGCCCTGGGTTCGAGTCCCAGCCTGAACGAAAATCTTCAATGTATACTTTTAGTTTCTAATTTGAAATTTCTTCTTCTTTTTTTTTTAATTTTTCTCTTTTGCGAATATTGATTATTTATGTAGGGAGAAAAATTCTGAGTCAGTTTAATTATTCGACCTGTAAATTTCAAAGTATTTGAATCAATAATTACCAAGGTGCATTTTTTGTTTTTATTATATTTAAGACTTCCATCGACAGAGCTCCGATAGCCTAATGGCTAGACCGTTGGGTTCCTAGCGCGTGGTACTGGGTTCGAGTCCCGGCCGGAAAGGAAATCTTAAATGCAAATATTTTTTTCTAATTTTATAATTCTTTTTTTTTTATTTTTCCCTTTTGCGAAGTCAGTCAGTCAGTCTGACAATCAATCAGTCAAGCACTCAGTCATTCAGTCTCAGTCAGTCAGTCACTCAGTCAGTCAGTTAGTCCTTCAGCCAGTCAGTCAAGCAGTCAGTCATTTAGTCTCAGTCAGTCAGTCATTCAGGCAGTCAGTCAGTCAGGCAGTCAGTCAAGTCAGTCGGTCAGTCCTGTGCAGTCAGTTAGTCACTAAAGCAGTCAGTCAGTCTCAGTCAGTCAGTCCAGTCCAGTCTCAGTCAGTCAGTCAGTCAGTCTCGGTCAGTCAGTCAGTCAGTCATTCAGTCAGTCAGTCAGTCAGGCAGTCAGTCAGTCGGTCAGCCTTATTCAGTCAGTCTGTCAGTCAGTCAGTCAGTCAGCCTTATTCAGTCAGTCTGTCAGTCATCCTTATTCAGTCAGTCTGTCAGTCAGTCAGTCGGTCAGTCCTGTCCAGTCAGTTTGTCAGTCAAGCAGTCAGTCAGGTAGTCAAGCAGTCAGTCAGTCAGTGTCAGTCAGTCATTTAGTCATTCAGTCAGTCAGTGAAATAGCCAGTCAGAGAGTCAAGCAGTCAGTCAGTCAGTCTCAGTCAGTCAGTTAGTCAGTCAGTCAGTCAGTCAGTCAGTCAGTCCAGTCTCAGTCAGTCAGGCAGTTAGTCAGTCAGTCTCGGTCAGTCAGTGAGTCAGTCAGTCAGTATCAGTCAGTCAGTGAGTCAGTCTGTCAGTCAGGCATATCAGTCAGGCAGTAAGACTCCGCTCGACAGAACTCCGATAGCCTAATGGCTAGACCGCTGGTCTTCCAAGCGAGTGGCCTGGGTTCGAGTCCCAGCCGGAGCGAATATCTTCAATGTATATATTTCTTTTCTAATTTGAAAATTCTTTTTTTTTTTCAATTTCTTTCCTTTGCAATTATTGATTATTTATGTAGGGAAGAAAATTCTGAGTCAGTTTAATTTTTCGACACAAAGATTTCAAAGTGTTTAAATAAACAATTACCAAGGTGCATTTTTTGTTTTTATTATATTTAAAACTCCCACCGACAGAGCTCCCATAGACTAATGGATAGAGTGATAGGCTTCCAAGCGAGTGGCCCTGGGTTCGAGTCCCAGCCTGAACGAAAATCTTCAATGTATACTTTTAGTTTCTAATTTGAAATTTCTTCTTCTTTTTATTTTTAATTTTTCTCTTTTGCGAATATTGATTATTTATGTAGGGAGAAAAATTCTGAGTCAGTTTAATTATTCGACCTGTAAATTTCAAAGTGTTTGAATCAATAATTACCAAGGTGCATTTTTTGTTTTTATTATATTTAAGACTTCCATCGACAGAGCTCCGATAGCCTAATGGCTAGACCGTTGGGCTCCTTGCGCGTGGTACTGGGTTCGAGTCCCGGCCGGAAAGGAAATCTTAAATGCAAATATTTTTTTCTAATTTTATAATTCTTTTTTTTTTATTTTTCCCTTTTGCGAAGTCAGTCAGTCAGTCTGACAATCAATCAGTCAAGCACTCAGTCATTCAGTCTCAGTCAGTCAGTCACTCAGTCAGTCAGTTAGTCCTTCAGCCAGTCAGTCAAGCAGTCAGTCATTTAGTCTCAGTCAGTCAGTCATTCAGTCAGTCAGTCAGTCAGGCAGTCAGTCAGTCAGTCGGTCAGTCCTGTGCAGTCAGTTAGTCACTAAAGCAGTCAGTCAGTCTCAGTCAGTCAGTCCAGTCCAGTCTCAGTCAGTCAGTCAGTCAGTCTCGGTCAGTCAGTCAGTCAGTCATTCAGTCAGTCAGTCAGTCAGGCAGTCAGTCAGTCGGTCAGCCTTATTCAGTCAGTCTGTCAGTCAGTCAGTCAGTCAGCCTTATTCAGTCAGTCTGTCAGTCATCCTTATTCAGTCAGTCTGTCAGTCAGTCAGTCGGTCAGTCCTGTCCAGTCAGTTAGTCAGTCAAGCAGTCAGTCAGGTAGTCAAGCAGTCAGTCAGTCAGTGTCAGTCAGTCATTTAGTCATTCAGTCAGTCAGTGAAATAGCCAGTCAGAGAGTCAAGCAGTCAGTCAGTCAGTCTCAGTCAGTCAGTTAGTCAGTCAGTCAGTCAGTCAGTCAGTCAGTCCAGTCTCAGTCAGTCAGGCAGTTAGTCAGTCAGTCTCGGTCAGTCAGTGAGTCAGTCAGTCAGTATCAGTCAGTCAGTGAGTCAGTCTGTCAGTCAGGCAGTATCAGTCAGGCAGTAAGACTCCGCTCGACAGAACTCCGATAGCCTAATGGCTAGACCGCTGGTCTTCCAAGCGAGTGGCCTGGGTTCGAGTCCCAGCCGGAGCGAATATCTTCAATGTATATATTTCTTTTCTAATTTGAAAATTCTTTTTTTTTTTCAATTTCTTTCCTTTGCAATTATTGATTATTTATGTAGGGAAGAAAATTCTGAGTCAGTTTAATTTTTCGACACAAAGATTTCAAAGTGTTTAAATAAACAATTACCAAGGTGCATTTTTTGTTTTTATTATATTTAAAACTCCCACCGACAGAGCTTCCATAGACTAATGGCTAGAGTGTTAGGCTTCCAAGCGAGTGGCCCTGGGTTCGAGTCCCAGCCTGAACGAAAATCTTCAATGTATACTTTTAGTTTCTAATTTGAAATTTCTTCTTTTTTTTTTTAATTTTTCTCTTTTGCGAATATTGATTATTTATGTAGGGAGAAAAATTCTGAGTCAGTTTAATTATTCGACCTGTAAATTTCAAAGTGTTTGAATCAATAATTACCAAGGTGCATTTTTTGTTTTTATTATATTTAAGACTTCCATCGACAGAGCTCCGATAGCCTAATGGCTAGACCGTTGGGTTCCTAGCGCGTGGTACTGGGTTCCAGTCCCGGCCGGAAAGGAAATCTTAAATGCAAATATTTTTTTCTAATTTTATAATTCTTTTTTTTTTATTTTTCCCTTTTGCGAAGTCAGTCAGTCAGTCTGACAGTCAATCAGTCAAGCACTCAGTCATTCAGTCTCAGTCAGTCAGTCCAGTCAGTCAGTCACTCAGTCAGTCAGTTAGTCCTTCAGCCAGTCAGTCAAGCAGTCAGTCATTTAGTCTCAGTCAGTCAGTCATTCAGTCAGTCAGTCAGTCAGGCAGTCAGTCAGTCAGTCAGTCGGTCAGTCCTGTGCAGTCAGTTAGTCACTAAAGCAGTCAGTCAGTCTCAGTCAGTCAGTCAGTCAGTCAGTCCAGTCCAGTCTCAGTCAGTCAGTCAGTCAGTCTCGGTCAGTCAGTCAGTCAGTCATTCAGTCAGTCAGTCAGTCAGGCAGTCAGTCAGTCGGTCAGCCTTATTCAGTCAGTCTGTCAGTCAGTCAGTCAGTCAGCCTTATTCAGTCAGT
Source organism: Uloborus diversus (assembly GCF_026930045.1). NCBI lineage: Eukaryota > Metazoa > Arthropoda > Arachnida > Araneae > Uloboridae > Uloborus > Uloborus diversus. The sequence continues at coordinate 45,940,874 of NC_072739.1, read as the reverse complement.
CTGTCAGTCATCCTTATTCAGTCAGTCTGTCAGTCAGTCAGTCGGTCAGTCCTGTCCAGTCAGTTAGTCAGTCAAGCAGTCAGTCAGGTAGTCAAGCAGTCAGTCAGTCAGTGTCAGTCAGTCATTTAGTCATTCAGTCAGTCAGTGAAATAGCCAGTCAGAGAGTCAAGCAGTCAGTCTGTCAGTCTCAGTCAGTCAGTTAGTCAGTCAGTCAGTCCGTCAGTCAGTCAGTCCAGTCTCAGTCAGTCAGTCTCGGTCAGTCAGTGAGTCAGTCAGTCAGTATCAGTCAGTCAGTGAGTCAGTCTGTCAGTCACGCAGTATCAGTCAGGCAGTAAGACTCCGCTCGACAGAACTCCGATAGCCTAATGGCTAGACCGCTGGTCTTCCAAGCGAGTGGCCTGGGTTCGAGTCCCAGCCGGAGCGAATATCTTCAATGTATATATTTCTTTTCTAATTTGAAAATTCTTTTTTTTTTCAATTTCTTTCCTTTGCAATTATTGATTATTTATGTAGGGAAGAAAATTCTGAGTCAGTTTAATTTTTCGACACGAAGATTTCAAAGTGTTTAAATAAACAATTACCAAGGTGCATTTTTTGTTTTTATTATATTTAAAACTCCCACCGACAGAGCTCCCATAGACTAATGGCTAGAGTGTTAGGCTTCCAAGCGAGTGGCCCTGGGTTCGAGTCCCAGCCTGAACGAAAATCTTCAATGTATACTTTTAGTTTCTAATTTGAAATTTCTTCTTCTTTTTTTTTTAATTTTTCTCTTTTGCGAATATTGATTATTTATGTAGGGAGAAAAATTCTGAGTCAGTTTAATTATTTGACCTGTAAATTTCAAAGTGTTTGAATCAATAATTACCAAGGTGCATTTTTTGTTTTTATTATATTTAAGACTTCCGTCGACAGAGCTCCGATAGCCTAATGGCTAGACCGTTGGGTTCCTAGCGCGTGGTACTGGGTTCGAGTCCCGGCCGGAAAGGAAATCTTAAATGCAAATATTTTTTTCTAATTTTATAATTCTTTTTTTTTTTATTTTTCCCTTTTGCGAAGTCAGTCAGTCAGTCTGACAGTCAATCAGTCAAGCACTCAGTCATTCAGTCTCAGTCAGTCAGTCCAGTCAGTCAGTCACTCAGTCAGTCAGTTAGTCCTTCAGCCAGTCAGTCAAGCAGTCAGTCATTTAGTCTCAGTCAGTCAGTCATTCAGTCAGTCAGTCAGTCAGGCAGTCAGTCAGTCAGTCAGTCGGTCAGTCCTGTGCAGTCAGTTAGTCACTAAAGCAGTCAGTCAGTCTCAGTCAGTCAGTCAGTCAGTCAGTCCAGTCCAGTCTCAGTCAGTCAGTCAGTCAGTCTCGGTCAGTCAGTCAGTCAGTCATTCAGTCAGTCAGTCAGTCAGGCAGTCAGTCAGTCGGTCAGCCTTATTCAGTCAGTCTGTCAGTCAGTCAGTCAGTCAGCCTTATTCAGTCAGTCTGTCAGTCATCCTTATTCAGTCAGTCTGTCAGTCAGTCAGTCGGTCAGTCCTGTCCAGTCAGTTAGTCAGTCAAGCAGTCAGTCAGGTAGTCAAGCAGTCAGTCAGTCAGTGTCAGTCAGTCATTTAGTCATTCAGTCAGTCAGTGAAATAGCCAGTCAGAGAGTCAAGCAGTCAGTCAGTCAGTCTCAGTCAGTCAGTTAGTCAGTCAGTCAGTCAGTCAGTCAGTCAGTCCAGTCTCAGTCAGTCAGTCTCGGTCAGTCAGTGAGTCAGTCAGTCAGTATCAGTCAGTCAGTGAGTCAGTCTGTCAGTCAGGCAGTATCAGTCAGGCAGTAAGACTCCGCTCGACAGAACTCCGATAGCCTAATGGCTAGACCGCTGGTCTTCCAAGCGAGTGGCCTGGGTTCGAGTCCCAGCCGGAGCGAAAATCTTCAATGTATATATTTCTTTTCTAATTTGAAAATTCTTTTTTTTTTTCAATTTCTTTCCTTTGCAATTATTGATTATTTATGTAGGGAAGAAAATTCTGAGTCAGTTTAATTTTTCGACACGAAGATTTCAAAGTGTTTAAATAAACAATTACCGAGGTGCATTTTTTGTTTTTATTATATTTAAAACTCCCACCGACAGAGCTCCCATAGACTAATGGCTAGAGTGTTAGGCTTCCAAGCGAGTGGCCCTGGGTTCGAGTCCCAGCCTGAACGAAAATCTTCAATGTATACTTTTAGTTTCTAATTTGAAATTTCTTCTTCTTTTTTTTTTAATTTTTCTCTTTTGCGAATATTGATTATTTATGTAGGGAGAAAAATTCTGAGTCAGTTTAATTATTCGACCTGTAAATTTCAAAGTGTTTGAATCAATAATTACCAAGGTGCATTTTTTGTTTTTATTATATTTAAGACTTCCATCGACAGAGCTCCGATAGCCTAATGGCTAGACCGTTGGGTTCCTAGCGCGTGGTACTGGGTTCGAGTCCCGGCCGGAAAGGAAATCTTAAATGCAAATATTTTTTTATAATTCTTTTTTTTTTATTTTTCCCTTTTGCGAAGTCAGTCAGTCAGTCTGACAGTCAATCAGTCAAGCACTCAGTCATTCAGTCTCAGTCAGTCAGTCCAGTCAGTCAGTCACTCAGTCAGTCAGTTAGTCCTTCAGCCAGTCAGTCAAGCAGTCAGTCATTTAGTCTCAGTCAGTCAGTCATTCAGTCAGTCAGTCAGTCGGTCAGTCCTGTGCAGTCAGTTAGTCACTAAAGCAGTCAGTCAGTCTCAGTCAGTCAGTCCAGTCCAGTCTCAGTCAGTCAGTCAGTCAGTCTCGGTCAGTCAGTCAGTCAGTCATTCAGTCAGTCAGTCAGTCAGGCAGTCAGTCAGTCGGTCAGCCTTATTCAGTCAGTCTGTCAGTCAGTCAGTCAGTCAGCCTTATTCAGTCAGTCTGTCAGTCATCCTTATTCAGTCAGTCTGTCAGTCAGTCAGTCGGTCAGTCCTGTCCAGTCAGTTAGTCAGTCAAGCAGTCAGTCAGGTAGTCAAGCAGTCAGTCAGTCAGTGTCAGTCAGTCATTTAGTCACTCAGTCAGTCAGTGAAATAGCCAGTCAGAGAGTCAAGCAGTCAGTCAGTCAGTCTCAGTCAGTCAGTTAGTCAGTCAGTCAGTCAGTCAGTCAGTCAGTCCAGTCTCAGTCAGTCAGGCAGTTAGTCAGTCAGTCTCGGTCAGTCAGTGAGTCAGTCAGTCAGTATCAGTCAGTCAGTGAGTCAGTCTGTCAGTCAGGCATATCAGTCAGGCAGTAAGACTCCGCTCGACAGAACTCCGATAGCCTAATGGCTAGACCGCTGGTCTTCCAAGCGAGTGGCCTGGGTTCGAGTCCCAGCCGGAGCGAATATCTTCAATGTATATATTTCTTTTCTAATTTGAAAATTCTTTTTTTTTCAATTTCTTTCCTTTGCAATTATTGATTATTTATGTAGGGAAGAAAATTCTGAGTCAGTTTAATTTTTCGACACGAAGATTTCAAAGTGTTTAAATAAACAATTACCAAGGTGCATTTTTTGTTTTTATTATATTTAAAACTCCCACCGACAGAGCTCCCATAGACTAATGGATAGAGTGATAGGCTTCCAAGCGAGTGGCCCTGGGTTCGAGTCCCAGCCTGAACGAAAATCTTCAATGTATACTTATAGTTTCTAATTTGAAATTTCTTCTTCTTTTTTTTTTAATTTTTCTCTTTTGCGAATATTGATTATTTATGTAGGGAGAAAAATTCTGAGTCAGTTTAATTATTCGACCTGTAAATTTCAAAGTGTTTGAATCAATAATTACCAAGGTGCATTTTTTGTTTTTATTATATTTAAGACTTCCATCGACAGAGCTCCGATAGCCTAATGGCTAGACCGTTGGGTTCCTAGCGCGTGGTACTGGGTTCGAGTCCCGGCCGGAAAGGAAATCTTAAATGCAAATATTTTTTTCTAATTTTATAATTCTTTTTTTTTTATTTTTCCCTTTTGCGAAGTCAGTCAGTCAGTCTGACAATCAATCAGTCAAGCACTCAGTCATTCAGTCTCAGTCAGTCAGTCACTCAGTCAGTCAGTTAGTCCTTCAGCCAGTCAGTCAAGCAGTCAGTCATTTAGTCTCAGTCAGTCAGTCATTCAGGCAGTCAGTCAGTCAGGCAGTCAGTCAGTCAGTCGGTCAGTCCTGTGCAGTCAGTTAGTCACTAAAGCAGTCAGTCAGTCTCAGTCAGTCAGTCCAGTCCAGTCTCAGTCAGTCAGTCAGTCAGTCTCGGTCAGTCAGTCAGTCAGTCATTCAGTCAGTCAGTCAGTCAGGCAGTCAGTCAGTCGGTCAGCCTTATTCAGTCAGTCTGTCAGTCAGTCAGTCAGTCAGCCTTATTCAGTCAGTCTGTCAGTCATCCTTATTCAGTCAGTCTGTCAGTCAGTCAGTCGGTCAGTCCTGTCCAGTCAGATAGTCAGTCAAGCAGTCAGTCAGGTAGTCAAGCAGTCAGTCAGTCAGTGTCAGTCAGTCATTTAGTCATTCAGTCAGTCAGTGAAATAGCCAGTCAGAGAGTCAAGCAGTCAGTCAGTCAGTCTCAGTCAGTCAGTTAGTCAGTCAGTCAGTCAGTCAGTCAGTCAGTCCAGTCTCAGTCAGTCAGGCAGTTAGTCAGTCAGTCTCGGTCAGTCAGTGAGTCAGTCAGTCAGTATCAGTCAGTCAGTGAGTCAGTCTGTCAGTCAGGCATATCAGTCAGGCAGTAAGACTCCGCTCGACAGAACTCCGATAGCCTAATGGCTAGACCGCTGGTCTTCCAAGCGAGTGGCCTGGGTTCGAGTCCCAGCCGGAGCGAATATCTTCAATGTATATATTTTTTTCTAATTTGAAAATTCTTTTTTTTTTCAATTTCTTTCCTTTGCAATTATTGATTATTTATGTAGGGAAGAAAATTCTGAGTCAGTTTAATTTTTCGACACGAAGATTTCAAAGTGTTTAAATAAACAATTACCAAGGTGCATTTTTTGTTTTTATTATATTTAAAACTCCCACCGACAGAGCTCCCATAGACTAATGGATAGAGGGATAGGCTTCCAAGCGAGTGGCCCTGGGTTCGAGTCCCAGCCTGAACGAAAATCTTCAATGTATACTTTTAGTTTCTAATTTGAAATTTCTTCTTCTTTTTTTTTTAATTTTTCTCTTTTGCGAATATTGATTATTTATGTAGGGAGAAAAATTCTGAGTCAGTTTAATTATTCGACCTGTAAATTTCAAAGTGTTTGAATCAATAATTACCAAGGTGCATTTTTTGTTTTTATTATATTTAAGACTTCCATCGACAGAGCTCCGATAGCCTAATGGCTAGACCGTTGGGTTCCTAGCGCGTGGTACTGGGTTCGAGTCCCGGCCGGAAAGGAAATCTTAAATGCAAATATTTTTTTCTAATTTTATAATTCTTTTTTTTTTATTTTTCCCTTTTGCGAAGTCAGTCAGTCAGTCTGACAATCAATCAGTCAAGCACTCAGTCATTCAGTCTCAGTCAGTCAGTCACTCAGTCAGTCAGTTAGTCCTTCAGCCAGTCAGTCAAGCAGTCAGTCATTTAGTCTCAGTCAGTCAGTCATTCAGTCAGTCAGTCAGTCAGGCAGTCAGTCAGTCAGTCGGTCAGTCCTGTGCAGTCAGTTAGTCACTAAAGCAGTCAGTCAGTCTCAGTCAGTCAGTCCAGTCCAGTCTCAGTCAGTCAGTCAGTCAGTCAGTCTCGGTCAGTCAGTCAGTCAGTCATTCAGTCAGTCAGTCAGTCAGGCAGTCAGTCAGTCGGTCAGCCTTATTCAGTCAGTCTGTCAGTCAGTCAGTCAGTCAGTCTGTCAGTCAGTCAGTCAGTCAGCCTTATTCAGTCAGTCTGTCAGTCATCCTTATTCAGTCAGTCTGTCAGTCAGTCAGTCGGTCAGTCCTGTCCAGTCAGTTAGTCAGTCAAGCAGTCAATCAGGTAGTCAAGCAGTCAGTCAGTCAGTGTCAGTCAGTCATTTAGTCATTCAGTCAGTCAGTGAAATAGCCAGTCAGAGAGTCAAGCAGTCAGTCAGTCAGTCTCAGTCAGTCAGTTAGTCAGTCAGTCAGTCAGTCAGTCAGTCAGTCCAGTCTCAGTCAGTCAGGCAGTTAGTCAGTCAGTCTCGGTCAGTCAGTGAGTCAGTCAGTCAGTATCAGTCAGTCAGTGAGTCAGTCTGTCAGTCAGGCAGTATCAGTCAGGCAGTAAGCCTCCGCTCGACAGAACTCCGATAGCCTAATGGCTAGACCGCTGGTCTTCCAAGCGAGTGGCCTGGGTTCGAGTCCCAGCCGGAGCGAATATCTTCAATGTATATATTTCTTTTCTAATTTGAAAATTCTTTTTTTTTTTCAATTTCTTTCCTTTGCAATTATTGATTATTTATGTAGGGAAGAAAATTCTGAGTCAGTTTAATTTTTCGACACGAAGTTTTCAAAGTGTTTAAATAAACAATTACCAAGGTGCATTTTTTGTTTTTATTATATTTAAAACTCCCACCGACAGAGCTTCCATAGACTAATGGCTAGAGTGTTAGGCTTCCAAGCGAGTGGCCCTGGGTTCGAGTCCCAGCCTGAACGAAAATCTTCAATGTATACTTTTAGTTTCTAATTTGAAATTTCTTCTTTTTTTTTTAATTTTTCTCTTTTGCGAATATTGATTATTTATGTAGGGAGAAAAATTCTGAGTCAGTTTAATTATTTGACCTGTAAATTTCAATGTGTTTGAATCAATAATTACCAAGGTGCATTTTTTGTTTTTATTATATTTAAGACTTCCATCGACAGAGCTCCGATAGCCTAATGGCTAGACCGTTGGGTTCCAAGCGCGTGGTACTGGGTTCGAGTCCCGGCCGGAAAGGAAATCTTAAATGCAAATATTTTTTTCTAATTTTATAATTCTTTTTTTTTTTTTTCCCTTTTGCGAAGTCAGTCAGTCAGTCTGACAGTCAATCAGTCAAGCACTCAGTCATTCAGTCTCAGTCAGTCAGTCACTCAGTCAGTCAGTTAGTCCTTCAGCCAGTCAGTCAAGCAGTCAGTCATTTAGTCTCAGTCAGTCAGTCATTCAGTCAGTCAGTCAGTCAGTCAGTCAGTCGGTCAGTCCTGTGCAGTCAGTTAGTCACTAAAGCAGTCAGTCAGTCTCAGTCAGTCAGTCAGTCAGTCAGTCCAGTCCAGTCTCAGTCAGTCAGTCAGTCAGTCTCGGTCAGTCAGTCAGTCAGTCATTCAGTCAGTCAGTCAGTCAGGCAGTCAGTCAGTCGGTCAGCCTTATTCAGTCAGTCAGTCAGTCAGTCAGTCAGTCAGCCTTATTCAGTCAGTCTGTCAGTCATCCTTATTCAGTAAGTCTGTCAGTCAGTCAGCCGGTCAGTCCTGTCCAGTCAGTTAGTCACTAAAGCAGTCAGTCAGTCTCAGTCAGTCAGTCAGTCAGTCAGTCAGTCCAGTCCAGTCTCAGTCAGTCAGTCAGTCAGTCTCGGTCAGTCAGTCAGTCAGTCATTCAGTCAGTCAGGCAGTCAGTCAGTCAGTCTCGGTCAGTCAGTCAGTCAGTCATTCAGTCAGTCAGGCAGTCAGTCAGTCAGTCTCGGTCAGTCAGTCAGTCAGTCATTCAGTCAGTCAGGCAGTCAGTCAGTCGGTCAGCCTTATTCAGTCAGTCTGTCAGTCAGTCAGTCAGTCAGCCTTATTCAGTCAGTCTGTCAGTCATCCTTATTCAGTCAGTCTGTCAGTCAGTCAGTCGGTCAGTCCTGTCCAGTCAGTTAGTCAGTCAAGCAGTCAGTCAGGTAGTCAAGCAGTCAGTCAGTCAGTGTCAGTCAGTCATTTAGTCATTCAGTCAGTCAGTGAAATAGCCAGTCAGAGAGTCAAGCAGTCAGTCAGTCAGTCTCAGTCAGTCAGTTAGTCAGTCAGTCAGTCAGTCAGTCAGTCAGTCCAGTCTCAGTCAGTCAGGCAGTTAGTCAGTCAGTCTCGGTCAGTCAGTGAGTCAGTCAGTCAGTATCAGTCAGTCAGTGAGTCAGTCTGTCAGTCAGGCAGTATCAGTCAGGTAGTAAGACTCCGCTCGACAGAACTCCGATAGCCTAATGGCTAGACCGCTGGTCTTCCAAGCGAGTGGCCTGGGTTCGAGTCCCAGCCGGAGCGAATATCTTCAATGTATATATTTCTTTTCTAATTCGAAAATTCTTTTTTTTTTCAATTTCTTTCCTTTGCAATTATTGATTATTTATGTAGGGAAGAAAATTCTGAGTCAGTTTAATTTTTCGACACTAAGATTTCAAAGTGTTTAAATAAACAATTACCAAGGTGCATTTTTTGCTTTTATTATATTTAAAACTCCCACCGACAGAGCTCCCATAGACTAATGGCTAGAGTGTTAGGCTTCCAAGCGAGTGGCCCTGGGTTCGAGTCCCAGCCTGAACGAAAATCTTCAATGTATACTTTTAGTTTCTAATTTGAAATTTCTTCTTCTTTTTTTTTTTTTAATTTTTCTCTTTTCCGAATATTGATTATTTATGTAGGGAGAAAAATTCTGAGTCAGTTTAATTATTCGACCTGTAAATTTCAAAGTGTTTGAATCAATAATTACCAAGGTGCATTTTTTGTTTTTATTATATTTAAGACTTCCATCGACAGAGCTCCGATAGCCTAATGGCTAGACCGTTGGGTTCCTAGCGCGTGGTACTGGGTTCGAGTCCCGGCCGGAAAGGAAATCTTAAATGCAAATATTTTTTTCTAATTTTATAATTCTTTTTTTTTTATTTTTCCCTTTTGCGAAGTCAGTCAGTCAGTCTGACAATCAATCAGTCAAGCACTCAGTCATTCAGTCTCAGTCAGTCAGTCACTCAGTCAGTCAGTTAGTCCTTCAGCCAGTCAGTCAAGCAGTCAGTCATTTAGTCTCAGTCAGTCAGTCATTCAGGCAGTCAGTCAGTCAGGCAGTCAGTCAGTCAGTCGGTCAGTCCTGTGCAGTCAGTTAGTCACTAAAGCAGTCAGTCAGTCTCAGTCAGTCAGTCCAGTCCAGTCTCAGTCAGTCAGTCAGTCAGTCTCGGTCAGTCAGTCAGTCAGTCATTCAGTCAGTCAGTCAGTCAGGCAGTCAGTCAGTCGGTCAGCCTTATTCAGTCAGTCTGTCAGTCAGTCAGTCAGTCAGCCTTATTCAGTCAGTCTGTCAGTCATCCTTATTCCGTCAGTCTGTCAGTCAGTCAGTCGGTCAGTCCTGTCCAGTCAGTTAGTCAGTCAAGCAGTCAGTCAGGTAGTCAAGCAGTCAGTCAGTCAGTGTCAGTCAGTCATTTAGTCATTCAGTCAGTCAGTGAAATAGCCAGTCAGAGAGTCAAGCAGTCAGTCAGTCAGTCTCAGTCAGTCAGTTAGTCAGTCAGTCAGTCAGTCAGTCAGTCAGTCCAGTCTCAGTCAGTCAGGCAGTTAGTCAGTCAGTCTCGGTCAGTCAGTGAGTCAGTCAGTCAGTATCAGTCAGTCAGTGAGTCAGTCTGTCAGTCAGGCATATCAGTCAGGCAGTAAGACTCCGCTCGACAGAACTCCGATAGCCTAATGGCTAGACCGCTGGTCTTCCAAGCGAGTGGCCTGGGTTCGAGTCCCAGCCGGAGCGAATATCTTCAATGTATATATTTTTTTTCTAATTTGAAAATTCTTTTTTTTTTCAATTTCTTTCCTTTGCAATTATTGATTATTTATGTAGGGAAGAAAATTCTGAGTCAGTTTAATTTTTCGACACGAAGTTTTCAAAGTGTTTAAATAAACAATTACCAAGGTGCATTTTTTGTTTTTATTATATTTAAAACTCCCACCGACAGAGCTCCCATAGACTAATGGCTAGAGTGTTAGGCTTCCAAGCGAGTGGCCCTGGGTTCGAGTCCCAGCCTGAACGAAAATCTTCAATGTATACTTTTAGTTTCTAATTTGAAATTTCTTCTTTTTTTTTAATTTTTCTCTTTTGCGAATATTGATTATTTATGTAGGGAGAAAAATTCTCTGTCAGTTTAATTATTTGACCTGTAAATTTCAATGTGTTTGAATCAATAATTACCAAGGTGCATTTTTTGTTTTTAATATATTTAAGACTTCCATCGACAGAGCTCCGATAGCCTAATGGCTAGACCGTTGGGTTCCAAGCGCGTGGTACTGGGTTCGAGTCCCGGCCGGAAAGGAAATCTTAAATGCAAATATTTTTTTCTAATTTTATAATTCTTTTTTTTTTATTTTTCCCTTTTGCGAAGTCAGTCAGTCAGTCTGACAGTCAATCAGTCAAGCACTCAGTCATTCAGTCTCAGTCAGTCAGTCACTCAGTCAGTCAGTTAGTCCTTCAGCCAGTCAGTCAAGCAGTCAGTCATTTAGTCTCAGTCAGTCAGTCATTCAGTCAGTCAGTCAGTCAGTCAGTCAGTCAGTCAGTCGGTCAGTCCTGTGCAGTCAGTTAGTCACTAAAGCAGTCAGTCAGTCTCAGTCAGTCAGTCAGTCAGTCAGTCCAGTCCAGTCTCAGTCAGTCAGTCAGTCAGTCTCGGTCAGTCAGTCAGTCAGTCATTCAGTCAGTCAGTCAGTCAGGCAGTCAGTCAGTCGGTCAGCCTTATTCAGTCAGTCAGTCAGTCAGTCAGTCAGTCATCCTTATTCAGTAAGTCTGTCAGTCAGTCAGCCGGTCAGTCCTGTCCAGTCAGTTAGTCACTAAAGCAGTCAGTCAGTCTCAGTCAGTCAGTCAGTCAGTCAGTCAGTCCAGTCCAGTCTCAGTCAGTCAGTCAGTCAGTCTCGGTCAGTCAGTCAGTCAGTCATTCAGTCAGTCAGGCAGTCAGTCAGTCAGTCTCGGTCAGTCAGTCAGTCAGTCATTCAGTCAGTCAGGCAGTCAGTCAGTCAGTCTCGGTCAGTCAGTCAGTCAGTCATTCAGTCAGTCAGGCAGCCAGTCAGTCGGTCAGCCTTATTCAGTCAGTCTGTCAGTCAGTCAGTCAGTCAGCCTTATTCAGTCAGTCTGTCAGTCATCCTTATTCAGTCAGTCTGTCAGTCAGTCAGTCGGTCAGTCCTGTCCAGTCAGTTAGTCAGTCAAGCAGTCAGTCAGGTAGTCAAGCAGTCAGTCAGTCAGTGTCAGTCAGTCATTTAGTCATTCAGTCAGTCAGTGAAATAGCCAGTCAGAGAGTCAAGCAGTCAGTCAGTCAGTCTCAGTCAGTCAGTTAGTCAGTCAGTCAGTCAGTCAGTCAGTCAGTCCAGTCTCAGTCAGTCAGGCAGTTAGTCAGTCAGTCTCGGTCAGTCAGTGAGTCAGTCAGTCAGTATCAGTCAGTCAGTGAGTCAGTCTGTCAGTCAGGCAGTATCAGTCAGGTAGTAAGACTCCGCTCGACAGAACTCCGATAGCCTAATGGCTAGACCGCTGGTCTTCCAAGCGAGTGGCCTGGGTTCGAGTCCCAGCCGGAGCGAATATCTTCAATGTATATATTTCTTTTCTAATTCGAAAATTCTTTTTTTTTTCAATTTCTTTCCTTTGCAATTATTGATTATTTATGTAGGGAAGAAAATTCTGAGTCAGTTTAATTTTTCGACACAAAGATTTCAAAGTGTTTAAATAAACAATTACCAAGGTGCATTTTTTGTTTTTATTATATTTAAAACTCCCACCGACAGAGCTCCCATAGACTAATGGCTAGAGTGTTAGGCTTCCAAGCGAGTGGCCCTGGGTTCGAGTCCCAGCCTGAACGAAAATCTTCAATGTATACTTTTAGTTTCTAATTTGAAATTTCTTCTTCTTTTTTTTTTTTTAATTTTTCTCTTTTGCGAATATTGATTATTTATGTAGGGAGAAAAATTCTGAGTCAGTTTAATTATTCGACCTGTAAATTTCAAAGTGTTTGAATCAATAATTACCAAGGTGCATTTTTTGTTTTTATTATATTTAAGACTTCCATCGACAGAGCTCCGATAGCCTAATGGCTAGACCGTTGGGTTCCTAGCGCGTGGTACTGGGTTCGAGTCCCGGCCGGAAAGGAAATCTTAAATGCAAATATTTTTTTCTAATTTTATAATTCTTTTTTTTTATTTTTCCCTTTTGCGAAGTCAGTCAGTCAGTCTGACAATCAATCAGTCAAGCACTCAGTCATTCAGTCTCAGTCAGTCAGTCACTCAGTCAGTCAGTTAGTCCTTCAGCCAGTCAGTCAAGCAGTCAGTCATTTAGTCTCAGTCAGTCAGTCATTCAGTCAGTCAGGCAGTCAGTCAGTCAGTCGGTCAGTCCTGTGCAGTCAGTTAGTCACTAAAGCAGTCAGTCAGTCTCAGTCAGTCAGTCCAGTCCAGTCTCAGTCAGTCAGTCAGTCAGTCTCGGTCAGTCAGTCAGTCAGTCATTCAGTCAGTCAGTCAGTCAGGCAGTCAGTCAGTCGGTCAGCCTTATTCAGTCAGTCTGTCAGTCAGTCAGTCAGTCAGCCTTATTCAGTCAGTCTGTCAGTCATCCTTATTCAGTCAGTCTGTCAGTCAGTCAGTCGGTCAGTCCTGTCCAGTCAGTTAGTCAGTCAAGCAGTCAATCAGGTAGTCAAGCAGTCAGTCAGTCAGTGTCAGTCAGTCATTTAGTCATTCAGTCAGTCAGTGAAATAGCCAGTCAGAGAGTCAAGCAGTCAGTCAGTCAGTCTCAGTCAGTCAGTTAGTCAGTCAGTCAGTCAGTCAGTCAGTCAGTCCAGTCTCAGTCAGTCAGGCAGTTAGTCAGTCAGTCTCGGTCAGTCAGTGAGTCAGTCAGTCAGTATCAGTCAGTCAGTGAGTCAGTCTGTCAGTCAGGCAGTATCAGTCAGGCAGTAAGCCTCCGCTCGACAGAACTCCGATAGCCTAATGGCTAGACCGCTGGTCTTCCAAGCGAGTGGCCTGGGTTCGAGTCCCAGCCGGAGCGAATATCTTCAATGTATATATTTCTTTTCTAATTTGAAAATTCTTTTTTTTTTTCAATTTCTTTCCTTTGCAATTATTGATTATTTATGTAGGGAAGAAAATTCTGAGTCAGTTTAATTTTTCGACACGAAGTTTTCAAAGTGTTTAAATAAACAATTACCAAGGTGCATTTTTTGTTTTTATTATATTTAAAACTCCCACCGACAGAGCTCCCATAGACTAATGGCTAGAGTGTTAGGCTTCCAAGCGAGTGGCCCTGGGTTCGAGTCCCAGCCTGAACGAAAATCTTCAATGTATACTTTTAGTTTCTAATTTGAAATTTCTTCTTTTTTTTAATTTTTCTCTTTTGCGAATATTGATTATTTATGTAGGGAGAAAAATTCTGAGTCAGTTTAATTATTTGACCTGTAAATTTCAATGTGTTTGAATCAATAATTACCAAGGTGCATTTTTTGTTTTTATTATATTTAAGACTTCCATCGACAGAGCTCCGATAGCCCAATGGCTAGACCGTTGGGTTCCAAGCGCGTGGTACTGGGTTCGAGTCCCGGCCGGAAAGGAAATCTTAAATGCAAATATTTTTTTCTAATTTTATAATGCTTTTTTTTTTATTTTTCCCTTTTGCGAAGTCAGTCAGTCAGTCTGACAGTCAATCAGTCAAGCACTCAGTCATTCAGTCTCAGTCAGTCAGTCCAGTCAGTCAGTCACTCAGTCAGTCAGTTAGTCCTTCAGCCAGTCAGTCAAGCAGTCAGTCATTTAGTCTCAGTCAGTCAGTCATTCAGTCAGTCAGTCAGTCAGTCAGTCAGTCAGTCAGTCGGTCAGTCCTGTGCAGTCAGTTAGTCACTAAAGCAGTCAGTCAGTCTCAGTCAGTCAGTCAGTCAGTCAGTCCAGTCCAGTCTCAGTCAGTCAGTCAGTCAGTCTCGGTCAGTCAGTCAGTCAGTCATTCAGTCAGTCAGTCAGTCAGGCAGTCAGTCAGTCGGTCAGCCTTATTCAGTCAGTCAGTCAGTCAGTCAGTCAGTCAGCCTTATTCAGTCAGTCTGTCAGTCATCCTTATTCAGTAAGTCTGTCAGTCAGTCAGCCGGTCAGTCCTGTCCAGTCAGTTAGTCAGTCAAGCAGTCAGTCAGGTAGTCAAGCAGTCAGTCAGTCATTTAGTCATTCAGTCAGTCAGTGAAATAGCCAGTCAGAGAGTCAAGCAGTCAGTCAGTCAGTCTCAGTCAGTCAGTTAGTCAGTCAGTCAGTCAGTCAGTCAGTCAGTCCAGTCTCAGTCAGTCAGGCAGTTAGTCAGTCAGTCTCGGTCAGTCAGTGAGTCAGTCAGTCAGTATCAGTCAGTCAGTGAGTCACTCTGTCAGTCAGGCAGTATCAGTCAGGCAGTAAGACTCCGCTCGACAGAACTCCGATAGCCTAATGGCTAGACCGCTGGTCTTCCAAGCGAGTGGCCTGGGTTCGAGTCCCAGCCGGAGCGAATATCTTCAATGTATATATTTCTTTTCTAATTTGAAAATTCTTTTTTTTTCAATTTCTTTCCTTTGCAATTATTGATTATTTATGCAGGGAAGAAAATTCTGAGTCAGTTTAATTTTTCGACACGAAGATTTCAAAGTGTTTAAATAAACAATTACCAAGGTGCATTTTTTGTTTTTATTATGTTTAAAACTCCCACCGACAGAGCTCCCATAGACTAATGGCTAGAGTGTTAGGCTTCCAAGCGAGTGGCCCCGGGTTCGAGTCCCAGCCTGAACGACAATCTTCAATGTATGCTTTTAGTTTCTAATTTGAAATTTCTTCTTCTTTTTTTTTTAATTTTTCTCTTTTGCGAATATTGATTATTTATGTAGGGAGAAAAATTCTGAGTCAGTTTAATTATTCGACCTGTAAATTTCAAAGTGTTTGAATCAATAATTACCAAGGTGCATTTTTTGTTTTTATTATATTTAAGACTTCCATCGACAGAGCTCCGATAGCCTAATGGCTAGACCGTTGGGTTCCTAGCGCGTGGTACTGGGTTCGAGTCCCGGCCGGAAAGGAAATCTTAAATGCAAATATTTTTTTCTAATTTTATAATTCTTTTTTTTTTATTTTTCCCTTTTGCGAAGTCAGTCAGTCAGTCTGACAGTCAATCAGTCAAGCACTCAGTCATTCAGTCTCAGTCAGTCAGTCCAGTCAGTCAGTCACTCAGTCAGTCAGTTAGTCCTTCAGCCAGTCAGTCAAGCAGTCAGTCATTTAGCCTCAGTCAGTCAGTCATTCAGTCAGTCAGTCAGTCAGGCAGTCAGTCAGTCAGTCAGTCGGTCAGTCCTGTGCAGTCAGTTAGTCACTAAAGCAGTCAGTCAGTCTCAGTCAGTCAGTCAGTCAGTCAGTCAGTCAGTCCAGTCCAGTCTCAGTCAGTCAGTCAGTCAGTCTCGGTCAGTCAGTCAGTCAGTCATTCAGTCAGTCAGGCAGTCAGTCAGTCGGTCAGCCTTATTCAGTCAGTCTGTCAGTCAGTCAGTCAGTCAGCCTTATTCAGTCAGTCTGTCAGTCATCCTTATTCAGTCAGTCTGTCAGTCAATCAGTCGGTCAGTCCTGTCCAGTCAGTTAGTCAGTCAAGCAGTCAGTCAGGTAGTCAAGCAGTCAGTCAGTCAGTGTCAGTCAGTCATTTAGTCATTCAGTCAGTCAGTGAAATAGCCAGTCAGAGAGTCAAGCAGTCAGTCAGTCAGTCTCAGTCAGTCAGTTAGTCAGTCAGTCAGTCAGTCAGTCCAGTCTCAGTCAGTCAGGCAGTTAGTCAGTCAGTCTCGGTCAGTCAGTGAGTCAGTCAGTCAGTATCAGTCAGTCAGTGAGTCAGTCAGTCAGTGAGTCAGTCTGTCAGTCAGGCAGTATCAGTCAGGCAGTAAGACTCCGCTCGACAGAACTCCGATAGCCTAATGGCTAGACCGCTGGTCTTCCAAGCGAGTGGCCTGGGTTCGAGTCCTAGCCGGAGCGAATATCTTCAATGTATATATTTCTTTTCTAATTTGAAAATTCTTTTTTTTTTCAATTTCTTTCCTTTGCAATTATTGATTATTTATGTAGGGAAGAAAATTCTGAGTCAGTTTAATTTTTCGACACGAAGATTTCAAAGTGTTTAAATAAACAATTACCAAGGTGCATTTTTTGTTTTTATTATATTTAAAACTCCCACCGACAGAGCTCCCATAGACTAATGGCTAGAGTGTTAGGCTTCCAAGCGAGTGGCCCTGGGTTCGAGTCCCAGCCTGAACGAAAATCTTCAATGTATACTTTTAGTTTCTAATTTGAAAATTTTTCTTCTTTTTTTTAATTTTTCTCTTTTGCGAATATTGATTATTTATGTAGGGAGAAAAATTCTGAGTCAGTTTAATTATTCGACCTGTAGATTTCAAAGTGTTTGAATCAATAATTACCAAGGTGCATTTTTTGTTTTTATTATATTTAAGACTTCCATCGACAGAGCTCCGATAGCCTAATGGCTAGACCGTTGGGTTCCTAGCGCGTGGTACTGGGTTCGAGTCCCGGCCGGAAAGGAAATCTTAAATGCAAATTTTTTTTTCTAATTTTATAATTCTTTTTTTTTATTTTTCCCTTTTGCGAAGTCAGTCAGTCAGTCTGACAGTCAATCAGTCAAGCACTCAGTCATTCAGTCTCAGTCAGTCAGTCCAGTCAGTCAGTCAGTCAGTCAGTCAGTTAGTCCTTCAGCCAGTCAGTCAAGCAGTCAGTCATTTAGTCTCAGTCAGTCAGTCATTCAGTCAGTCAGTCAGTCAGGCAGTCAGTCAGTCAGTCAGTCGGTCAGTCCTGTGCAGTCAGTTAGTCACTAAAGCAGTCAGTCAGTCTCAGTCAGTCAGTCAGTCAGTCAGTCCAGTCCAGTCTCAGTCAGTCAGTCAGTCAGTCTCGGTCAGTCAGTCAGTCAGTCATTCAGTCAGTCAGGCAGTCAGTCAGTCGGTCAGCCTTATTCAGTCAGTCTGTCAGTCAGTCAGTCAGTCAGCCTTATTCAGTCAGTCTGTCAGTCATCCTTATTCAGTCAGTCTGTCAGTCAGTCAGTCGGTCAGTCCTGTCCAGTCAGTTAGTCAGTCAAGCAGTCAGTCAGGTAGTCAAGCAGTCAGTCAGTCAGTGTCAGTCAGTCATTTAGTCATTCAGTCAGTCAGTGAAATAGCCAGTCAGAGAGTCAAGCAGTCAGTCAGTCAGTATCAGTCAGTTAGTTAGTCAGTCAGTCAGTCAGTCAGTCAGTCAGTCCAGTCTCAGTCAGTCAGGCAGTTAGTCAGTCAGTCTCGGTCAGTCAGTGAGTCAGTCAGTCAGTATCAGTCAGTCAGTATCAGTCAGTCAGTGAGTCAGTCTGTCAGTCAGGCAGTATCAGTCAGGCAGTAAGACTCCGCTCGACAGAACTCCGATAGCCTAATGGCTAGACCGCTGGTCTTCCAAGCGAGTGGCCTGGGTTCGAGTCCCAGCCGGAGCGAATATCTTCAATGTATATATTTCTTTTCTAATTTGAAAATTCTTTTTTTTTTCAATTTCTTTCCTTTGCAATTATTGATTATTTATGTAGGGAAGAAAATTCTGAGTCAGTTTAATTTTTCGACACGAAGATTTCAAAGTGTTTAAATAAACAATTACCAAGGTGCATTTTTTGTTTTTATTATATTTAAAACTCCCACCGACAGAGCTCCCATAGACTAATGGCTAGAGTGTTAGGCTTCCAAGCGAGTGGCCCTGGGTTCGAGTCCCAGCCTGAGCGAAAATCTTCAAAGTATACTTTTAGTTTCTAATTTGAAATTTCTTCTTCTTTTTTTTTAATTTTTCTCTTTTGCGAATATTGATTATTTATGTAGGGAGAAAAATTTTGAGTCAGTTTAATTATTCGACCTGTAAATTTCAAAGTGTTTGAATCAATAATTACCAAGGTGCATTTTTTGTTTTTATTATATTTAAGACTTCCATCGACAGAGCTCCGATAGCCTAATGGCTAGACCGTTGGGTTCCTAGCGCGTGGTACTGGGTTCGAGTCCCGGCCGGAAAGGAAATCTTAAATGCAAATATTTTTTTCTAATTTTATAATTCTTTTTTTTTATTTTTCCCTTTTGCGAAGTCAGTCAGTCAGTCTGACAGTCAGGCAGTCAGTCAGTCAGTCAGTCGGTCAGTCCTGTGCAGTCAGTTAGTCACTAAAGCAGTCAGTCAGTCTCAGTCAGTCAGTCCAGTCCAGTCTCAGTCAGTCAGTCAGTCAGTCTCGGTCAGTCAGTCAGTCAGTCATTCAGTCAGTCAGGCAGTCAGTCAGTCGGTCAGCCTTATTCAGTCAGTCTGTCAGTCAGTCAGCCTTATTCAGTCAGTCTGTCAGTCATCCTTATTCAGTCAGTCTGTCAGTCAGTCAGTCGGTCAGTCCTGTCCAGTCAGTTAGTCAGTCAAGCAGTCAGTCAGGTAGTCAAGCAGTCAGTCAGTCAGTGTCAGTCAGTCATTTAGTCATTCAGTCAGTCAGTGAAATAGCCAGTCAGAGAGTCAAGCAGTCAGTCAGTCAGTCTCAGTCAGTCAGTTAGTCAGTCAGTCAGTCAGTCAGTCAGTCCAGTCTCAGTCAGTCAGGCAGTTAGTCAGTCAGTCTCGGTCAGTCAGTGAGCCAGTCAGTCAGTATCAGTCAGTCAGTGAGTCAGTCTGTCAGTCAGGCAGTATCAGTCAGGCAGTAAGACTCCGCTCGACAGAACTCCTATAGCCTAATGGCTAGACCGCTGGTCTTCCAAGCGAGTGGCCTGGGTTCGAGTCCTAGCCGGAGCGAATATCTTCAATGTATATATTTCTTTTCTAATTTGAAAATTCTTTTTTTTTTCAATTTCTTTCCTTTGCAATTATTGATTATTTATGTAGGGAAGAAAATTCTGAGTCAGTTTAATTTTTCGACACGAAGATTTCAAAGTGTTTAAATAAACAATTACCAAGGTGCATTTTTTGTTTTTATTATATTTAAAACTCCCACCGACAGAGCTCCCATAGACTAATGGCTAGAGTGTTAGGCTTCCAAGCGAGTGGCCCTGGGTTCGAGTCCCAGCCTGAACGAAAATCTTCAATGTATACTTTTAGTTTCTAATTTGAAAATTTTTCTTCTTTTTTTTTAATTTTTCTCTTTTGCGAATATTGATTATTTATGTAGGGAGAAAAATTCTGAGTCAGTTTAATTATTCGACCTGTAGATTTCAAAGTGTTTGAATCAATAATTACCAAGGTGCATTTTTTGTTTTTATTATATTTAAGACTTCCATCGACAGAGCTCCGATAGCCTAATGGCTAGACCGTTGGGTTCCTAGCGCGTGGTACTGGGTTCGAGTCCCGGCCGGAAAGGAAATCTTAAATGCAAATATTTTTTTCTAATTTTATAATTCTTTTTTTTTATTTTTCCCTTTTGCGAAGTCAGTCAGTCAGTCTGACAGTCAATCAGTCAAGCACTCAGTCATTCAGTCTCAGTCAGTCAGTCCAGTCAGTCAGTCAGTCAGTCAGTCAGTTAGTCCTTCAGCCAGTCAGTCAAGCAGTCAGTCATTTAGTCTCAGTCAGTCAGTCATTCAGTCATTCAGTCAGTCAGGCAGTCAGTCAGTCAGTCGGTCAGTCCTGTGCAGTCAGTTAGTCACTAAAGCAGTCAGTCAGTCTCAGTCAGTCAGTCAGTCAGTCAGTCCAGTCCAGTCTCAGTCAGTCAGTCAGTCAGTCATTCAGTCAGTCAGGCAGTCAGTCAGTCGGTCAGCCTTATTCAGTCAGTCTGTCAGTCAGTCAGTCAGTCAGCCTTATTCAGTCAGTCTGTCAGTCATCCTTATTCAGTCAGTCTTTCAGTCAGTCAGTCGGTCAGTCCTGTCCAGTCAGTTAGTCAGTCAAGCAGTCAGTCAGGTAGTCAAGCAGTCAGTCAGTCAGTGTCAGTCAGTCATTTAGTCATTCAGTCAGTCAGTGAAATAGCCAGTCAGAGAGTCAAGCAGTCAGTCAGTCAGTATCAGTCAGTTAGTTAGTCAGTCAGTCAGTCAGTCAGTCAGTCAGTCCAGTCTCAGTCAGTCAGGCAGTTAGTCAGTCAGTCTCGGTCAGTCAGTGAGTCAGTCAGTCAGTATCAGTCAGTCAGTGAGTCAGTCTGTCAGTCAGGCAGTATCAGTCAGGCAGTAAGACTCCGCTCGACAGAACTCCGATAGCCTAATGGCTAGACCGCTGGTCTTCCAAGCGAGTGGCCTGGGTTCGAGTCCCAGCCGGAGCGAATATCTTCAATGTATATATTTCTTTTCTAATTTGAAAATTCTTTTTTTTTTCAATTTCTTTCCTTTGCAATTATTGATTATTTATGTAGGGAAGAAAATTCTGAGTCAGTTTAATTTTTCGACACGAAGATTTCAAAGTGTTTAAATAAACAATTACCAAGGTGCATTTTTTGTTTTTATTATATTTAAAACTCCCACCGACAGAGCGCCCATAGACTAATGGCTAGAGTGTTAGGCTTCCAAGCGAGTGGCCCTGGGTTCGAGTCCCAGCCTGAACGAAAATCTTCAATGTATACTTTTAGTTTCTAATTTGAAATTTCTTCTTCTTTTTTTTTAATTTTTCTCTTTTACGAATATTGATTATTTATGTAGGGAGAAAAATTCTGAGTCAGTTTAATTATTCGACCTGTTAATTTCAAAGTGTTTGAATCAATAATTACCAAGGTGCATTTTTTGTTTTTATTATATTTAAGACTTCCATCGACAGAGCTCCGATAGCCTAATGGCTAGACCGTTGGGTTCCTAGCGCGTGGTACTGGGTTCGAGTCCCGGCCGGAAAGGAAATCTTAAATGCAAATATTTTTTTTCTAATTTTATAATTCTTTTTTTTTTATTTTTCCCTTTTGCGAAGTCAGTCAGTCAGTCTGACAGTCAATCAGTCAAGCACTCAGTCATTCAGTCTCAGTCAGTCAGTCCAGTCAGTCAGTCAGTCAGGCAGTCAGTCAGTCAGTCGGTCAGTCCTGTGCAGTCAGTTAGTCACTAAAGCAGTCAGTCAGTCTCAGTCAGTCAGTCAGTCAGTCAGTCCAGTCCAGTCTCAGTCAGTCAGTCAGTCAGTCTCGGTCAGTCAGTCAGTCAGTCATTCAGTCAGTCAGGCAGTCAGTCAGTCGGTCAGCCTTATTCAGTCAGTCTGTCAGTCAGTCAGTCAGTCAGCCTTATTCAGTCAGTCTGTCAGTCATCCTTATTCAGTCAGTCTGTCAGTCAGTCAGTCGGTCAGTCCTGTCCAGTCAGTTAGTCAGTCAAGCAGTCTGTCAGGTAGTCAAGCAGTCAGTCAGTCAGTGTCAGTCAGTCATTTAGTCATTCAGTCAGTCAGTGAAATAGCCAGTCAGAGAGTCAAGCAGTCAGTCAGTCAGTCTCAGTCAGTCAGTTAGTCAGTCAGTCAGTCAGTCAGTCAGTCAGTCCAGTCTCAGTCAGTCAGGCAGTTAGTCAATCAGTCTCGGTCAGTCAGTGAGTCAGTCAGTCAGTATCAGTCAGTCAGTGAGTCAGTCTGTCAGTCAGGCAGTATCAGTCAGGCAGTAAGACTCCGCTCGACAGAACTCCGATAGCCTAATGGCTAGACCGCTGGTCTTCCAAGCAAGTGGCCGGGGTTTGAGTCCCAGCCGGAGCGAACATCTTCAATGCATATATTTCTTTTCTAATTTGAAAATTCTTTTTTTTTTTCAATTTCTTTCCTTTGCAATTATTGATTATTTATGTAGGGAAAAAAATTCTGAGTCAGTTTAATTTTTCGACACAAAGATTTCAAAGTGTTTAAATAAACAATTACCAAGGTGCATTTTTGTTTTTATTATATTTAAAAATCCCACCGACAGAGCTCCCATAGACTAATGGCTAGAGTGTTAGGCTTCCAAGCGAGTGGCCCTGGGTTCGAGTCCCAGCCTGAACGAAAATCTTCAATGTATACTTTTAGTTTCTAATTTGAAATTTCTTCTTCTTTTTTTTTTAATTTTTCTCTTTTGCGAATATTGATTATTTATGTAGGGAGAAAAATTCTGAGTCAGTTTAATTATTCGACTTGTAAATTTCAAAGTGTTTGAATCAATAATTACCAAGGTGCATTTTTTGTTTTTATTATATTTAAGACTTCCATCGACAGAGCTCCGATAGCCTAATGGCTAGACCGTTGGGTTCCTAGCGCGTGGTACTGGGTTCGAGTCCCGGCCGGAAAGGAAATCTTAAATGCAAATATTTTTTTCTAATTTTATAATTCTTTTTTTTTTATTTTTCCCTTTTGCGAAGTCAGTCAGTCAGTCTGACAGTCAATCAGTCAAGCACTCAGTCATTCAGTCTCAGTCAGTCAGTCCAGTCAGTCAGTCACTCAGTCAGTCAGTTAGTCCTTCAGCCAGTCAGTCAAGCAGTCAGTCATTTAGTCTCAGTCAGTCATTCAGTCAGTCAGTCAGTCAAGCAGTCAGTCAGTCTGTCAGTCGGTCAGTCCTGTGCAGTCAGTTAGTCACTAAAGCAGTCAGTCAGTCTCAGTCAGTCAGTCAGTCAGTCAGTCCAGTCCAGTCTCAGTCAGTCAGTCAGTCAGTCTCGGTCAGTCAGTCAGTCAGTCATTCAGTCAGTCAGTCAGTCAGGCAGTCAGTCAGTCGGTAAGCCTTATTCAGTCAGTCTGTCAGTCAGTCAGTCAGTCAGCCTTATTCAGTCAGTCTGTCAGTCATCCTTATTCAGTCAGTCTGTCAGTCAGTCAGTCGGTCAGTCCTGTCCAGTCAGTTAGTCAGTCAAGCAGTCAGTCAGGTAGTCAAGCAGTCAGTCAGTCAGTCAGTGTCAGTCAGTCATTTAGTCATTCAGTCAGTCAGTGAAATAGCCAGTCAGAGAGTCAAGCAGTCAGTCAGTCAGTCTCAGTCAGTCAGTTAGTCAGTCAGTCAGTCAGTCAGTCCAGTCTCAGTCAGTCAGGCAGTTAGTCAGTCAGTCTCGGTCAGTCAGTGAGTCAGTCAGTCAGTATCAGTCAGTCAGTGAGTCAGTCTGTCAGTCAGGCAGTATCAGTCAGGCAGTAAGACTCCGCTCGACAGAACTCCGATAGCCTAATGGCTAGACCGCTGGTCTTCCAAGCAAGTGGCCGGGGTTCGAGTCCCAGCCAGAGCGAACATCTTCAATGTATATATTTCTTTTCTAATTTGAAAATTCTTTTTTTTTCAATTTCTTTCCTTTGCAATTATTGATTATTTATGTAGGGAAGAAAATTCTGAGTCAGTTTAATTTTTCGACACGAAGATTTCAAAGTGTTTAAATAAGCAATTACCAAGGTGCATTTTTTGTTTTTATTATATTTAAAACTCCCCCCGACAGAGCTCCCATAGACTAATGGCTAGAGTGTTAGGCTTCCAAGCGAGTGGCCCTGGGTACGAGTCCCAGCCTGAACGAAAATCTTCAATGTATAATTTTAGTTTCTAATTTGAAATTTCTTCTTCTTTTTTTTTTAATTTTTCTCTTTTGCGAATATTGATTATTTATGTAGGGAGAAAAATTCTGAGTCAGTTTAATTATTCGACCTGTAAATTTCAAAGTGTTTGAATCAATAATTACCAAGGTGCATTTTTTGTTTTTATTATATTTAAGACTTCCATCGACAGAGCTCCGATAGCCTAATGGCTAGACCGTTGGGTTCCTAGCGCGTGGTACTGGGTTCGAGTCCCGGCCGGAAAGGAAATCTTAAATGCAAATATTTTTTTCTAATTTTATAATTCTTTTTTTTTATTTTTCCCTTTTGCGAAGTCAGTCAGTCAGTCTGACAGTCAATCAGTCAAGCACTCAGTCATTCAGTCTCAGTCAGTCAGTCCAGTCAGTCAGTCACTCAGTCAGTCAGTTAGTCCTTCAGCCAGTCAGTCAAGCAGTCAGTCATTTAGTCTCAGTCAGTCAGTCATTCAGTCAGTCAGTCAGGCAGTCAGTCAGTCAGTCAGTCGGTCAGTCCTGTGCAGTCAGTTAGTCACTAAAGCAGTCAGTCAGTCTCAGTCAGTCTCAGTCAGTCAGTCAGTCAGTCAGTCCAGTCCAGTCTCAGTCAGTCAGTCAGTCAGTCTCGGTCAGTCAGTCAGTCAGTCATTCAGTCAGTCAGTCAGTCAGGCAGTCAGTCAGTCGGTAAGCCTTATTCAGTCAGTCTGTCAGTCAGTCAGTCAGTCAGCCTTATTCAGTCAGTCTGTCAGTCATCCTTATTCAGTCAGTCTGTCAGTCAGTCAGTCGGTCAGTCCTGTCCAGTCAGTTAGTCAGTCAAGCAGTCAGTCAGGTAGTCAAGCAGTCAGTCAGTCAGTCAGTGTCAGTCAGTCATTTAGTCATTCAGTCAGTCAGTGAAATAGCCAGTCAGAGAGTCAAGCAGTCAGTCAGTCAGTCTCAGTCAGTCAGTTAGTCAGTCAGTCAGTCAGTCAGTCCAGTCTCAGTCAGTCAGGCAGTTAGTCAGTCAGTCTCGGTCAGTCAGTGAGTCAGTCAGTCAGTATCAGTCAGTCAGTGAGTCAGTCTGTCAGTCAGGCAGTATCAGTCAGGCAGTAAGACTCCGCTCGACAGAACTCCGATAGCCTAATGGCTAGACCGCTGGTCTTCCAAGCAAGTGGCCGGGGTTCGAGTCCCAGCCAGAGCGAACATCTTCAATGTATATATTTCTTTTCTAATTTGAAAATTCTTTTTTTTTCAATTTCTTTCCTTTGCAATTATTGATTATTTATGTAGGGAAGAAAATTCTGAGTCAGTTTAATTTTTCGACACGAAGATTTCAAAGTGTTTAAATAAACAATTACCAAGGTGCATTTTTTGTTTTTATTATATTTAAAACTCCCCCCGACAGAGCTCCCATAGACTAATGGCTAGAGTGTTAGGCTTCCAAGCGAGTGGCCCTGGGTACGAGTCCCAGCCTGAACGAAAATCTTCAATGTATAATTTTAGTTTCTAATTTGAAATTTCTTCTTCTTTTTTTTTTAATTTTTCTCTTTTGCGAATATTGATTATTTATGTAGGGAGAAAAATTCTGAGTCAGTTTAATTATTCGACCTGTAAATTTCAAAGTGTTTGAATCAATAATTACCAAGGTGCATTTTTTGTTTTTATTATATTTAAGACTTCCATCGACAGAGCTCCGATAGCCTAATGGCTAGACCGTTGGGTTCCTAGCGCGTGGTACTGGGTTCGAGTCCCGGCCGGAAAGGAAATCTTAAATGCAAATATTTTTTTCTAATTTTATAATTCTTTTTTTTTATTTTTCCCTTTTGCGAAGTCAGTCAGTCAGTCTGACAGTCAATCAGTCAAGCACTCAGTCATTCAGTCTCAGTCAGTCAGTCCAGTCAGTCAGTCACTCAGTCAGTCAGTTAGTCCTTCAGCCAGTCAGTCAAGCAGTCAGTCATTTAGTCTCAGTCAGTCAGTCATTCAGTCAGTCAGTCAGGCAGTCAGTCAGTCAGTCAGTCGGTCAGTCCTGTGCAGTCAGTTAGTCACTAAAGCAGTCAGTCAGTCTCAGTCAGTCTCAGTCAGTCAGTCAGTCAGTCAGTCCAGTCCAGTCTCAGTCAGTCAGTCAGTCAGTCTCGGTCAGTCAGTCAGTCAGTCATTCAGTCAGTCAGTCAGTCAGGCAGTCAGTCAGTCGGTCAGCCTTATTCAGTCAGTCTCTCAGTCAGTCAGTCAGTCAGCCTTATTCAGTCAGTCTGTCAGTCATCCTTATTCAGTCAGTCTGTCAGTCAGTCAGTCGGTCAGTCCTGTCCAGTCAGTTAGTCAGTCAAGCAGTCAGTCAGGTAGTCAAGCAGTCAGTCAGTCAGTGTCAGTCAGTCATTTAGTCATTCAGTCAGTCAGTGAAATGGCCAGTCAGAGAGTCAAGCAGTCAGTCAGTCAGTCTCAGTCACTCAGTTAGTCAGTCAGTCAGTCAGTCAGTCAGTCAGTCCAGTCTCAGTCAGTCAGGCAGTTAGTCAGTCAGTCTCGGTCAGTCAGTGAGTCAGTCAGTCTGTCAGTCAGGCAGTATCAGTCAGGCAGTAAGACTCCGCTCGACAGAACTCCGATAGCCTAATGGCTAGACCGCTGGTCTTCCAAGCGAGTGGCCTGGGTTCGAGTCCCAGCCGGAGCGAATATCTTCAATGTATATATTTCTTTTCTAATTTGAAAATTCTTTTTTTTTTCAATTTCTTTCCTTTGCAATTATTGATTATTTATGTGGGGAAGAAAATTCTGAGTCAGTTTAATTTTTCGACACGAAGATTTCAAAGTGTTTAAATAAACAATTACCAAGTGCATTTTTTGTTTTTATTATATTTAAAACTCCCACCGACAGAGCTCCCATAGACTAATGGCTAGAGTGTTAGGCTTCCAAGCGAGTGGCCCTGGGTTCGAGTCCCAGCCTGAACGAAAATCTTCAATGTATACTTTTAGTTTCTAATTTGAAATTTCTTCTTCTTTTTTTTTTTAATTTTTCTCTTTTGCGAATATTGATTATTTATGTAGGGAGAAAAATTCTGAGTCAGTTTAATTATTCGACCTGTAAATTTCAAAGTGTTTGAATCAATAATTACCAAGGTGCATTTTTTGTTTTTATTATATTTAAGACTTCCATCGACAGAGCTCCGATAGCCTAATGGCTAGACCGTTGGGTTCCAAGCGCGTGGTACTGGGTTCGAGTCCCGGCCGGAACGAAAATCTTCCATGTATATATTTCTCTTCTAATTTGAAGATTCTTTTTTTTCAATTTCTTTCTTTTGCAAATATGGATTATTTATGTACGGAAGAAAATTCTGAGTCAGTTTAATCATTCGACCTTTAGATTTCAAAGATTTTAGATCAATAATTACTAAGATGCATTTTTTGTTTTTATTATAATTAAGACACCGATCAACAGAGATCCGATAGTATATTGGCGAGAGCGTTGGGCTTCCATGAGTGTCGCCCTGGGTTCAAATCCCAGCCGGAAAGGAAATCTTAAATGCAAATATTTTTTTCTAATTTTATAATTCTTGTTTTTTTATTTTTCCCTTTTGCGAAGTCAGTCAGTCAGTCTGACAGTCAATCAGTCAAGCACTCAGTCATTCAGTCTCAGTCAGTCAGTCCAGTCAGTCAGTCACTCAGTCAGTCAGTTAGTCCTTCAGCCAGTCAGTCAAGCAGTCAGTCATTTAGTCTCAGTCAGTCAGTCATTCAGTCAGTCAGTCAGTCAGGCAGTCAGTCGGTCAGTCCTGTGCAGTCAGTTAGTCACTAAAGCAGTCAATCAGTCTCAGTCAGTCAGTCAGTCAGTCAGTCAGTCCAGTCCAGTCTCAGTCAGTCAGTCAGTCAGTCTCGGTCAGTCAGTCAGTCAGTCATTCAGTCAGTCAGTCAGTCAGGCAGTCAGTCAGTCGGTCAGCCTTATTCAGTCAGTCTGTCAGTCAGTCAGTCAGTCAGCCTTATTCAGTCAGTCTGTCAGTCATCCTTATTCAGTCAGTCTGTCAGTCAGTCAGTCGGTCAGTCCTGTCCAGTCAGTTAGTCAGTCAAGCAGTCAGTCAGGTAGTCAAGCAGTCAGTCAGTCAGTGTCAGTCAGTCATTTAGTCATTCAGTCAGTCAGTGAAATAGCCAGTCAGAGAGTCAAGCAGTCAGTCAGTCAGTCTCAGTCAGTCAGTTAGTCAGTCAGTCAGTCAGTCAGTCAGTCAGTCCAGTCTCAGTCAGTCAGGCTGTTAGTCAGTCAGTCTCGGTCAGTCAGTGAGTCAGTCAGTCAGTATCAGTCAGTCAGTGAGTCAGTCTGTCAGTCACGCAGTATCAATCAGGCAATAAGACTCCGCTCGACAGAACTCCGATAGCCTAATGGCTAGACCGCTGGTCTTCCAAGCAAGTGGCCTGGGTTCGAGTCCCAGCCGGAGCGAATATCTTCAATGTATATATTTCTTTTCTAATTTGAAAATTCTTTTTTTTTTCAATTTCTTTCCTTTGCAATTATTGATTATTTATGTAGGGAAGAAAATTCTGAGTCAGTTTAATTTTTCGACACGAAGATTTCAAAGTGTTTAAATAAACAATTACCAAGGTGCATTTTTTGTTTTTATTACATTTAAAACTCCCACCAACAGAGCTCCCATAGACTAATGGCTAGAGTGTTAGGCTTCCAAGCGAGTGGCCCTGGGTACGAGTCCCAGCCTGAACGAAAATCTTCAATGTATAATTTTAGTTTCTAATTTGAAATTTCTTCTTCTTTTTTTTTTAATTTTTCTCTTTTGCGAATATTGATTATTTACGTTGGGAGAAAAATTCTGAGTCAGTTTAATTATTCGACCTGTAAATTTCAAAGTGTTTGAATCAATAATTACCAAGGTGCATTTTTTGTTTTTATTATATTTAAGACTTCCATCGACAGAGCTCCGATAGCCTAATGGCTAGACCGTTGGGTTCCTAGCGCGTGGTACTGGGTTCGAGTCCCGGCCGGAAAGGAAATCTTAAATGCAAATATTTTTTTCTAATTTTATAATTCTTTTTTTTTATTTTTCCCTTTTGCGAAGTCAGTCAGTCAGTCTGACAGTCAATCAGTCAAGCACTCAGTCATTCAGTCTCAGTCAGTCAGTCCAGTCAGTCAGTCACTCAGTCAGTCAGTTAGTCCTTCAGCCAGTCAGTCAAGCAGTCAGTCATTTAGTCTCAGTCAGTCAGTCATTCAGTCAGTCAGTCAGGCAGTCAGTCAGTCAGTCAGTCGGTCAGTCCTGTGCAGTCAGTTAGTCACTAAAGCAGTCAGT
Organism: Uloborus diversus; assembly: GCF_026930045.1. Lineage (NCBI taxonomy): Eukaryota > Metazoa > Arthropoda > Arachnida > Araneae > Uloboridae > Uloborus > Uloborus diversus. The sequence continues at coordinate 45,912,478 of NC_072739.1, read as the reverse complement.
CAGTCTCAGTCAGTCTCAGTCAGTCAGTCAGTCAGTCAGTCCAGTCCAGTCTCAGTCAGTCAGTCAGTCAGTCTCGGTCAGTCAGTCAGTCAGTCATTCAGTCAGTCAGTCAGTCAGGCAGTCAGTCAGTCGGTCAGCCTTATTCAGTCAGTCTCTCAGTCAGTCAGTCAGTCAGCCTTATTCAGTCAGTCTGTCAGTCATCCTTATTCAGTCAGTCTGTCAGTCAGTCAGTCGGTCAGTCCTGTCCAGTCAGTTAGTCAGTCAAGCAGTCAGTCAGGTAGTCAAGCAGTCAGTCAGTCAGTGTCAGTCAGTCATTTAGTCATTCAGTCAGTCAGTGAAATGGCCAGTCAGAGAGTCAAGCAGTCAGTCAGTCAGTCTCAGTCACTCAGTTAGTCAGTCAGTCAGTCAGTCAGTCAGTCAGTCCAGTCTCAGTCAGTCAGGCAGTTAGTCAGTCAGTCTCGGTCAGTCAGTGAGTCAGTCATCTGTCAGTCAGGCAGTATCAGTCAGGCAGTAAGACTCCGCTCGACAGAACTCCGATAGCCTAATGGCTAGACCGCTGGTCTTCCAAGCGAGTGGCCTGGGTTCGAGTCCCAGCCGGAGCGAATATCTTCAATGTATATATTTCTTTTCTAATTTGAAAATTCTTTTTTTTTTCAATTTCTTTCCTTTGCAATTATTGATTATTTATGTAGGGAAGAAAATTCTGAGTCAGTTTAATTTTTCGACACGAAGATTTCAAAGTGTTTAAATAAACAATTACCAAGTGCATTTTTTGTTTTTATTATATTTAAAACTCCCACCGACAGAGCTCCCATAGACTAATGGCTAGAGTGTTAGGCTTCCAAGCGAGTGGCCCTGGGTTCGAGTCCCAGCCTGAACGAAAATCTTCAATGTATACTTTTAGTTTCTAATTTGAAATTTCTTCTTCTTTTTTTTTTTAATTTTTCTCTTTTGCGAATATTGATTATTTATGTAGGGAGAAAAATTCTGAGTCAGTTTAATTATTCGACCTGTAAATTTCAAAGTGTTTGAATCAATAATTACCAAGGTGCATTTTTTGTTTTTATTATATTTAAGACTTCCATCGACAGAGCTCCGATAGCCTAATGGCTAGACCGTTGGGTTCCAAGCGCGTGGTACTGGGTTCGAGTCCCGGCCGGAACGAAAATCTTCCATGTATATATTTCTCTTCTAATTTGAAGATTCTTTTTTTTTCAATTTCTTTCTTTTGCAAATATGGATTATTTATGTACGGAAGAAAATTCTGAGTCAGTTTAATCATTCGACCTTTAGATTTCAAAGATTTTAGATCAATAATTACTAAGATGCATTTTTTGTTTTTATTATAATTAAGACACCGATCAACAGAGATCCGATAGTATATTGGCGAGAGCGTTGGGCTTCCATGAGTGTCGCCCTGGGTTCAAATCCCAGCCGGAAAGGAAATCTTAAATGCAAATATTTTTTTCTAATTTTATAATTCTTGTTTTTTTATTTTTCCCTTTTGCGAAGTCAGTCAGTCAGTCTGACAGTCAATCAGTCAAGCACTCAGTCATTCAGTCTCAGTCAGTCAGTCCAGTCAGTCAGTCACTCAGTCAGTCAGTTAGTCCTTCAGCCAGTCAGTCAAGCAGTCAGTCATTTAGTCTCAGTCAGTCAGTCATTCAGTCAGTCAGTCAGTCAGGCAGTCAGTCAGTCAGTCAGTCGGTCAGTCCTGTGCAGTCAGTTAGTCACTAAAGCAGTCAGTCAGTCTCAGTCAGTCAGTCAGTCAGTCAGTCAGTCCAGTCCAGTCTCAGTCAGTCAGTCAGTCAGTCTCGGTCAGTCAGTCAGTCAGTCATTCAGTCAGTCAGTCAGTCAGGCAGTCAGTCAGTCGGTCAGCCTTATTCAGTCAGTCTGTCAGTCAGTCAGTCAGTCAGCCTTATTCAGTCAGTCTGTCAGTCATCCTTATTCAGTCAGTCTGTCAGTCAGTCAGTCGGTCAGTCCTGTCCAGTCAGTTAGTCAGTCAAGCAGTCAGTCAGGTAGTCAAGCAGTCAGTCAGTCAGTGTCAGTCAGTCATTTAGTCATTCAGTCAGTCAGTGAAATAGCCAGTCAGAGAGTCAAGCAGTCAGTCAGTCAGGCTCAGTCAGTCAGTTAGTCAGTCAGTCAGTCAGTCAGTCAGTCAGTCCAGTCTCAGTCAGTCAGGCAGTTAGTCAGTCAGTCTCGGTCAGTCAGTGAGTCAGTCAGTCAGTATCAGTCAGTCAGTGAGTCAGTCTGTCAGTCAGGCAGTATCAGTCAGGCAGTAAGACTCCGCTCGACAGAACTCCGATAGCCTAATGGCTAGACCGCTGGTCTTCCAAGCAAGTGGCCTGGGTTCGAGTCCCAGCCGGAGCGAATATCTTCAATGTATATATTTCTTTTCTAATTTGAAAATTCTTTTTTTTTTCAATTTCTTTCCTTTGCAATTATTGATTATTTATGTAGGGAAGAAAATTCTGAGTCAGTTTAATTTTTCGACACGAAGATTTCAAAGTGTTTAAATAAACAATTACCAAGGTGCATTTTTTGTTTTTATTACATTTAAAACTCCCACCAACAGAGCTCCCATAGACTAATGGCTAGAGTGTTAGGCTTCCAAGCGAGTGGCCCTGGGTACGAGTCCCAGCCTGAACGAAAATCTTCAATGTATAATTTTAGTTTCTAATTTGAAATTTCTTCTTCTTTTTTTTTTAATTTTTCTCTTTTGCGAATATTGATTATTTACGTTGGGAGAAAAATTCTGAGTCAGTTTAATTATTCGACCTGTAAATTTCAAAGTGTTTGAATCAATAATTACCAAGGTGCATTTTTTGTTTTTATTATATTTAAGACTTCCATCGACAGAGCTCCGATAGCCTAATGGCTAGACCGTTGGGTTCCTAGCGCGTGGTACTGGGTTCGAGTCCCGGCCGGAAAGGAAATCTTAAATGCAAATATTTTTTTCTAATTTTATAATTCTTTTTTTTTTATTTTTCCCTTTTGCGAAGTCAGTCAGTCAGTCTGACAGTCAATCAGTCAAGCACTCAGTCATTCAGTCTCAGTCAGTCAGTCCAGTCAGTCAGTCCAGTCAGTCAGTCACTCAGTCAGTCAGTTAGTCCTTCAGCCAGTCAGTCAAGCAGTCAGTCATTTAGTCTCAGTCAGTCAGTCATTCAGTCAGTCAGTCAGGCAGTCAGTCAGTCAGTCAGTCGGTCAGTCCTGTGCAGTCAGTTAGTCACTAAAGCAGTCAGTCAGTCTCAGTCAGTCTCAGTCAGTCAGTCAGTCAGTCAGTCCAGTCCAGTCTCAGTCAGTCAGTCAGTCAGTCTCGGTCAGTCAGTCAGTCAGTCATTCAGTCAGTCAGTCAGTCAGGCAGTCAGTCAGTCGGTCAGCCTTATTCAGTCAGTCTGTCAGTCAGTCAGTCAGTCAGCCTTATTCAGTCAGTCAGTCAGTCAGGCAGTCAGTCTGTCAGTCAGTCAGTCGGTCAGTCCTGTCCAGTCAGTTAGTCAGTCAAGCAGTCAGTCAGGTAGTCAAGCAGTCAGTCAGTCAGTGTCAGTCAGTCATTTAGTCATTCAGTCAGTCAGTGAAATGGCCAGTCAGAGAGTCAAGCAGTCAGTCAGTCAGTCTCAGTCACTCAGTTAGTCAGTCAGTCAGTCAGTCAGTCAGTCAGTCCAGTCTCAGTCAGTCAGGCAGTTAGTCAGTCAGTCTCGGTCAGTCAGTGAGTCAGTCAGTCAGTATCAGTCAGTCAGTGAGTCAGTCTGTCAGTCAGGCAGTATCAGTCAGGCAGTAAGACTCCGCTCGACAGAACTCCGATAGCCTAATGGCTAGACCGCTGGTCTTCCAAGCGAGTGGCCTGGGTTCGAGTCCCAGCCGGAGCGAATATCTTCAATGTATATATTTCTTTTCTAATTTGAAAATTCTTTTTTTTTTCAATTTCTTTCCTTTGCAATTATTGATTATTTATGTAGGGAAGAAAATTCTGAGTCAGTTTAATTTTTCGACACGAAGATTTCAAAGTGTTTAAATAAACAATTACCAAGGTGCATTTTTTGTTTTTATTATATTTAAAACTCCCACCGACAGAGCTCCCATAGACTAATGGCTAGAGTGTTAGGCTTCCAAGCGAGTGGCCCTGGGTTCGAGTCCCAGCCTGAACGAAAATCTTCAATGTATACTTTTAGTTTCTAATTTGAAATTTCTTCTTCTTTTTTTTTTAATTTTTCTCTTTTGCGAATATTGATTATTTATGTAGGGAGAAAAATTCTGAGTCAGTTTAATTATTCGACCTGTAAATTTCAAAGTGTTTGAATCAATAATTACCAAGGTGCATTTTTTGTTTTTATTATATTTAAGACTTCCATCGACAGAGCTCCGATAGCCTAATGGCTAGACCGTTGGGTTCCAAGCGCGTGGTACTGGGTTCGAGTCCCGGCCGGAACGAAAATCTTCCATGTATATATTTCTCTTCTAATTTGAAGATTCTTTTTTTTTTCAATTTCTTTCTTTTGCAAATATGGATTATTTATGTACGGAAGAAAATTCTGAGTCAGTTTAATCATTCGACCTTTAGATTTCAAAGATTTTAGATCAATAATTACTAAGGTGCATTTTTTGTTTTTATTATAATTAAGACACCGATCAACAGAGATCCGATAGTATATTGGCGAGAGCGTTGGGCTTCCATGAGTGTCGCCCTGGGTTCAAATCCCAGCCGGAAAGGAAATCTTAAATGCAAATATTTTTTTCTAATTTTATAATTCTTGTTTTTTTATTTTTCCCTTTTGCGAAGTCAGTCAGTCAGTCTGACAGTCAATCAGTCAAGCACTCAGTCATTCAGTCTCAGTCAGTCAGTCCAGTCAGTCAGTCACTCAGTCAGTCAGTTAGTCCTTCAGCCAGTCAGTCAAGCAGTCAGTCATTTAGTCTCAGTCAGTCAGTCATTCAGTCAGTCAGTCAGTCAGGCAGTCAGTCAGTCAGTCAGTCGGTCAGTCCTGTGCAGTCAGTTAGTCACTAAAGCAGTCAGTCAGTCAGTCAGGCAGTCAGTCAGTCGGTCAGCCTTATTCAGTCAGTCTGTCAGTCAGTCAGTCAGTCAGCCTTATTCAGTCAGTCTGTCAGTCATCCTTATTCAGTCAGTCTGTCAGTCAGTCAGTCGGTCAGTCCTGTCCAGTCAGTTAGTCAGTCAAGCAGTCAGTCAGGTAGTCAAGCAGTCAGTCAGTGTCGGTCAGTAATTTAGTCATTCAGTCAGTCAGTGAAATAGCCAGTCAGAGAGTCAAGCAGTCAGTCAGTCAGTCTCAGTCAGTCAGTTAGTCAGTCAGTCAGTCAGTCAGTCAGTCCAGTCTCAGTCAGTCAGGCAGTTAATCAGTCAGTCTCGGTCAGTCAGTGAGTCAGTCAGTCAGTATCAGTCAGTCAGTGAGTCAGTCTGTCAGTCAGGCAGTATCAGTCAGGCAATAAGACTCCGCTCGACAGAACTCCGATAGCCTAATGGCTAGACCGTTGGTCTTCCAAGCGAGTGGCCTGGGGTCGAGTCCCTGCCGGAGCGAATATCTTCAATGTATATATTTCTTTTCTAATTTGAAAATTCTTTTTTTTTTCAATTTCTTTCCTTTGCAATTATTGATTATTTATGTAGGGAAGAAAATTCTGAGTCAGTTTAAATTTTCGACATAAAGATTTCAAAGTGTTTAAATAAACAATTACCAAGGTGCATTTTTTGTTTTTATTATATTTAAAACTCCCCCCGACAGAGCTCCCATAGACTAATGGCTAGAGTGTTAGGCTTCCAAGCGAGTGGCCCTGGGTACGAGTCCCAGCCTGAACGAAAATCTTCAATGTAGAATTTTAGTTTCTAATTTGAAATTTTTTCTTCTTTTTTTTTTAATTTTTCTCTTTTGCGAATATTGATTATTTATGTAGGGAGAAAAATTCTGAGTCAGTTTAATTATTCGACCTGTAAATTTCAAAGTGTTTGAATCAATAATTACCAAGGTGCATTTTTTGTTTTTATTATATTTAAGACTTCCATCGACAGAGCTCCGATAGCCTAATGGCTAGACCGTTGGGTTCCTAGCGAGTGGTACTGGGTTCGAGTCCCGGCCGGAAAGGAAATCTTAAATGCAAATATTTTTTTCTAATTTTATAATTCTTTTTTTTTATTTTTCCCTTTTGCGAAGTCAGTCAGTCAGTCTGACAGTCAATCAGTCAAGCACTCAGTCATTCAGTCTCAGTCAGTCAGTCCAGTCAGTCAGTCACTCAGTCAGTCAGTTAGTCCTTCAGCCAGTCAGTCAAGCAGTCAGTCATTTAGTCTCAGTCAGTCAGTCATTTAGTCAGTCAGTCAGGCAGTCAGTCAGTCAGTCAGTCGGTCAGTCCTGTGCAGTCAGTTAGTCACTAAAGCAGTCAGTCAGTCTCAGTTAGTCAGTCAGTCAGTCAGTCCAGTCCAGTCTCAGTCAGTCAGTCAGTCAGTCTCGGTCAGTCAGTCAGTCAGTCATTCAGTCAGTCAGTCAGTCACGCTGTCAGTCAGTCGGTCAGCCTTATTCAGTCAGTCTGTCAGTCAGTCAGTCAGTCAGCCTTATTCAGTCAGTCTGTCAGTCATCCTTATTCAGTCAGTCTGTCAGTCAGTCAGTCGGTCAGTCCTGTCCAGTCAGTTAGTCAGTCAAGCAGTCTGTCAGGTAGTCAAGCAGTCAGTCAGTCAGTGTCAGTCAGTCATTTAGTCATTCAGTCAGTCAGTGAAATGGCCAGTCAGAGAGTCAAGCAGTCAGTCAGTCAGTCTCAGTCAGTCAGTTAGTCAGTCAGGCAGTTAGTCAGTCAGTCTCGGTCAGTCAGTGAGTCAGTCAGTCAGTATCAGTCAGTCAGTGAGTCAGTCTGTCAGTCAGGCAGTATCAGTCAGGCAGTAAGACTCCGCTCGACAGAACTCCGATAGCCTAATGGCTAGACCGCTGGTCTTCCAAGCGAGTGGCCTGGGTTCGAGTCCCAGCCGGAGCGAATATCTTCAATGTATATATTTCTTTTCTAATTTGAAAATTCTTTTTTTTTTCAATTTCTTTCCTTTGCAATTATTGATTATTTATGTAGGGAAGAAAATTCTGAGTCAGTTTAATTTTTCGACACGAAGATTTCAAAGTGTTTAAATAAACAATTACCAAGGTGCATTTTTTGTTTTTATTATATTTAAAACTCCCACCGACAGAGCTCCCATAGACTAATGGCTAGAGTGTTAGGCTTCCAAGCGAGTGGCCCTGGGTTCGAGTCCCAGCCTGAACGAAAATCTTCAATGTATACTTTTAGTTTCTAATTTGAAATTTCTTCTTCTTTTTTTTTTAATTTTTCTCTTTTGCGAATATTGATTATTTATGTAGGGAGAAAAATTCTGAGTCAGTTTAATTATTCGACCTGTAAATTTCAAAGTGTTTGAATCAATAATTACCAAGGTGCATTTTTTGTTTTTATTATATTTAAGACTTCCATCGACAGAGCTCCGATAGCCTAATGGCTAGACCGTTGGGTTCCAAGCGCGTGGTACTAGGTTCGAGTCCCGGCCGGAACGAAAATCTTCCATGTATATATTTCTCTTCTAATTTGAAGATTCTTTTTTTTTCAATTTCTTTCTTTTGCAAATATGGATTATTTATGTACGGAAGAAAATTCTGAGTCAGTTTAATCATTCGACCTTTAGATTTCAAAGATTTTAGATCAATAATTACTAAGGTGCATTTTTTGTTTTTATTATAATTAAGACACCGATCAACAGAGATCCGATAGTATATTGGCGAGAGCGTTGGGCTTCCGTGAGTGTCGCCCTGGGTTCAAATCCCAGCCGGAAAGGAAATCTTAAATGCAAATATTTTTTTCTAATTTTATAATTCTTGTTTTTTTATTTTTCCCTTTTGCGAAGTCAGTCAGTCAGTCTGACAGTCAATCAGTCAAGCACTCAGTCATTCAGTCTCAGTCAGTCAGTCCAGTCAGTCAGTCACTCAGTCAGTCAGTTAGTCCTTCAGCCAGTCAGTCAAGCAGTCAGTATTTTAGTCTCAGTCAGTCAGTCATTCAGTCAGTCAGTCAGTCAGGCAGTCAGTCAGTCAGTCAGTCGGTCAGTCCTGTGCAGTCAGTTAGTCACTAAAGCAGTCAGTCAGTCTCAGTCAGTCAGTCAGTCCAGTCCAGTCTCAGTCAGTATGTCAGTCAGTCTCGGTCAGTCAGTCAGTCATTCAGTCAGTCAGTCAGTCAGGCAGTCAGTCAGTCGGTCAGCCTTATTCAGTCAGTCTGTCAGTCAGTCAGCCTTATTCAGTCAGTCTGTCAGTCATCCTTATTCAGTCAGTCTGTCAGTCAGTCAGTCGGTCAGTCCTGTCCAGTCAGTTAGTCAGTCAAGCAGTCAGTCAGGTAGTCAAGCAGTCAGTCAGTCAGTGTCAGTCAGTCATTTAGTCATTCAGTCAGTCAGTGTCAGTCAGTCATTTAGTCATTCAGTCAGTCAGTGAAATAGCCAGTCAGAGAGTCAAGCAGTCAGTCAGTCAGTCTCAGTCAGTCAGTTAGTCAGTCAGTCAGTCAGTCAGTCAGTCAGTCCAGTCTCAGTCAGTCAGGCAGTTAGTCAGTCAGTCTCGGTCAGTCAGTGAGTCAGTCAGTCAGTATCAGTCAGTCAGTGAGTCAGTCTGTCAGTCAGGCAGTATCAGTCAGGCAATAAGACTCCGCTCGAATGAACTCCGATAGCCTAATGGCTAGACCGTTGGTCTTCCAAGCGAGTGGCCTGGGTTAGAGTCCCAGCCGGAGCGAATATCTTCAATGTATATATTTCTTTTCTACTTTGAAAATTCTTTTTTTTTTCAATTTCTTTCCTTTGCGATTATTGATTATTTATGTAGGGAAGAAAATTCTGAGTCAGTTTAATTTTTCGACACGAAGATTTCAAAGTGTTTAAATAAACAATTACCAAGGTGCATTTTTTGTTTTTATTATATTTAAAACTCCCCCCGACAGAGCTCCCATAGACTAATGGCTAGAGTGTTAGGCTTCCAAGCGAGTGGCCCTGGGTACGAGTCCGAGCCTGAACGAAAATCTTCAATTTATAATTTTAGTTTCTAATTTGAAAATTCTTCTTCTTTTTTTTTTATTTTTCTCTTTTGCGAATATTGATTATTTATGTAGGGAGAAAAATTCTGAGTCAGTTTAATTATTCGACCTGTAAATTTCAAAGTGTTTGAATCAATAATTACCAAGGTGCATTTTTTGTTTTTATTATATTTAAGACTTCCATCGACAGAGCTCCGATAGCCTAATGGCTAGACCGTTGGGTTCCTAGCGCGTGGTACTGGGTTCGAGTCCCGGCCGGAAAGGAAATCTTAAATGCAAATATTTTTTTCTAATTTTATAATTCTTTTTTTTTATTTTTCCCTTTTGCGAAGTCAGTCAGTCAGTCTGACAGTCAATCAGTCAAGCACTCAGTCATTCAGTCTCAGTCAGTCAGTCCAGTCACTCAGTCAGTCAGTTAGTCCTTCAGCCAGTCAGTCAAGCAGTCAGTCATTTAGTCTCAGACAGTCAGTCATTCAGTCAGTCAGTCAGTCAGGCAGTCAGTCAGTCAGTCAGTCGGTCAGTCCTGTGCAGTCAGTTAGTCACTAAAGCAGTCAGTCAGTCTCAGTCAGTCAGTCAGTCAGTCAGTCCAGTCCAGTCTCAGTCAGTCAGTCAGTCAGTCTCGGTCAGTCAGTCAGTCAGTCATTCAGTCAGTCAGTCAGTCAGGCAGTCAGTCAGTCGGTCAGCCTTATTCAGTCAGTCTGTCAGTCAGTCAGTCAGTCAGCCTTATTCAGTCAGTCTGTCAGTCATCCTTATTCAGTCAGTCTGTCAGTCAGTCAGTCGGTCAGTCCTGTCCAGTCAGTTAGTCAGTCAAGCAGTCAGTCAGGTAGTCAAGCAGTCAGTCAGTCAGTGTCAGTCAGTCATTTAGTCATTCAGTCAGTCAGTGAAATAGCCAGTCAGAGAGTCAAGCAGTCAGTCAGTCAGTCTCAGTCAGTCAGTTAGTCAGTCAGTCAGTCAGTCAGTCAGTCAGTCCAGTCTCAGTCAGTCAGGCAGTTAGTCAGTCAGTCTCGGTCAGTCAGTGAGTCAGTCAGTCAGTATCAGTCAGTCAGTGAGTCAGTCTGTCAGTCAGGCAGTATCAGTCAGGCAGTAAGACTCCGCTCGACAGAACTCCGATAGCCTAATGGCTAGACCGCTGGTCTTCCAAGCGAGTGCCCTGGGTTCGAGTCCCAGCCGGAGCGAATATCTTCGATGTATATATTTCTTTTCTAATTTGAAAATTCTTTTTTTTTTCAATTTCTTTCCTTTGCAATTATTGATTATTTATGTAGGGAAGAAAATTCTGAGTCAGTTTAATTTTTCGACACGAAGATTTCAAAGTGTTTAAATAAACAATTACCAAGGTTCATTTTTTGTTTTTATTATATTTAAAACTCCCACCGACAGAGCTCCCATAGACTAATGGCTAGACCGTTGGGTTCCTAGCGCGTGGTACTGGGTTCGAGTCCCGGCCGGAAAGGAAATCTTAAATGCAAATATTTTTTTCTAATTTTATAATTCTTTTTTTTTTATTTTTCCCTTTTGCGAAGTCAGTCAGTCAGTCTGACAGTCAATCAGTCAAGCACTCAGTCATTCAGTCTCAGTCAGTCAGTCCAGTCAGTCAGTCACTCAGTCAGTCAGTTAGTCCTTCAGCCAGTCAGTCAAGCAGTCAGTATTTTAGTCTCAGTCAGTCAGTCATTCAGTCAGTCAGTCAGTCAGGCAGTCAGTCAGTCAGTCAGTCGGTCAGTCCTGTGCAGTCAGTTAGTCACTAAAGCAGTCAGTCAGTCTCAGTCAGTCAGTCAGTCCAGTCCAGTCTCAGTCAGTATGTCAGTCAGTCTCGGTCAGTCAGTCAGTCAGTCATTCAGTCAGTCAGTCAGTCAGGCAGTCAGTCAGTCGGTCAGCCTTATTCAGTCAGTCTGTCAGTCAGTCAGCCTTATTCAGTCAGTCTGTCAGTCATCCTTATTCAGTCAGTCTGTCAGTCAGTCAGTCGGTCAGTCCTGTCCAGTCAGTTAGTCAGTCAAGCAGTCAGTCAGGTAGTCAAGCAGTCAGTCAGTCAGTGTCAGTCAGTCATTTAGTCATTCAGTCAGTCAGTGAAATAGCCAGTCAGAGAGTCAAGCAGTCAGTCAGTCAGTCTCAGTCAGTCAGTTAGTCAGTCAGTCAGTCAGTCAGTCAGTCAGTCCAGTCTCAGTCAGTCAGGCAGTTAGTCAGTCAGTCTCGGTCAGTCAGTGAGTCAGTCAGTCAGTATCAGTCAGTCAGTGAGTCAGTCTGTCAGTCAGGCAGTATCAGTCAGGCAATAAGACTCCGCTCGACAGAACTCCGATAGCCTAATGGCTAGACCGTTGGTCTTCCAAGCGAGTGGCCTGGGTTAGAGTCCCAGCCGGAGCGAATATCTTCAATGTATATATTTCTTTTCTACTTTGAAAATTCTTTTTTTTTTCAATTTCTTTCCTTTGCAATTATTGATTATTTATGTAGGGAAGAAAATTCTGAGTCAGTTTAATTTTTCGACACAAAGATTTCAAAGTGTTTAAATAAACAATTACCAAGGTGCATTTTTTGTTTTTATTATATTTAAAACTCCCCCCGACAGAGCTCCCATAGACTAATGGCTAGAGTGTTAGGCTTCCAAGCGAGTGGCCCTGGGTACGAGTCCCAGCCTGAACGAAAATCTTCAATTTATAATTTTAGTTTCTAATTTGAAAATTCTTCTTCTTTTTTTTTTATTTTTCTCTTTTGCGAATATTGATTATTTATGTAGGGAGAAAAATTCTGAGTCAGTTTAATTATTCGACCTGTAAATTTCAAAGTGTTTGAATCAATAATTACCAAGGTGCATTTTTTGTTTTTATTATATTTAAGACTTCCATCGACAGAGCTCCGATAGCCTAATGGCTAGACCGTTGGGTTCCTAGCGCGTGGTACTGGGTTCGAGTCCCGGCCGGAAAGGAAATCTTAAATGCAAATATTTTTTTCTAATTTTATAATTCTTTTTTTTTATTTTTCCCTTTTGCGAAGTCAGTCAGTCAGTCTGACAGTCAATCAGTCAAGCACTCAGTCATTCAGTCTCAGTCAGTCAGTCCAGTCAGTCAGTCACTCAGTCAGTCAGTTAGTCCTTCAGCCAGTCAGTCAAGCAGTCAGTCATTTAGTCTCAGTCAGTCAGTCATTCAGTCAGTCAGTCAGTCAGGCAGTCAGTCAGTCAGTCAGTCGGTCAGTCCTGTGCAGTCAGTTAGTCACTAAAGCAGTCAGTCAGTCTCAGTCAGTCAGTCAGTCAGTCAGTCCAGTCCAGTCTCAGTCAGTCAGTCAGTCAGTCTCGGTCAGTCAGTCAGTCAGTCATTCAGTCAGTCAGTCAGTCAGGCAGTCAGTCAGTCGGTCAGCCTTATTCAGTCAGTCTGTCAGTCAGTCAGTCAGTCAGCCTTATTCAGTCAGTCTGTCAGTCATCCTTATTCAGTCAGTCTGTCAGTCAGTCAGTCAGTCAGTCCTGTCCAGTCAGTCAAGCAGTCAGTCAGGTAGTCAAGCAGTCAGTCAGTCAGTGTCAGTCAGTCATTTAGTCATTCAGTCAGTCAGTGAAATAGCCAGTCAGAGAGTCAAGCAGTCAGTCAGTCAGTCTCAGTCAGTCAGTTAGTCAGTCAGTCAGTCAGTCCAGTCTCAGTCAGTCAGGCAGTTAGTCAGTCAGTCTCGGTCAGTCAGTGAGTCAGTCAGTCAGTATCAGTCAGTCAGTGAGTCAGTCTGTCAGTCAGGCAGTATCAGTCAGGCAGTAAGACTCCGTTCGACAGAACTCCGATAGCCTAATGGCTAGACCGCTGGTCTTCCAAGCGAGTGCCCTGGGTTCGAGTCCCAGCCGGAGCGAATATCTTCGATGTATATATTTCTTTTCTAATTTGAAAATTCTTTTTTTTTTCAATTTCTTTCCTTTGCAATTATTGATTATTTATGTAGGGAAGAAAATTCTGAGTCAGTTTAATTTTTCGACACGAAGATTTCAAAGTGTTTAAATAAACAATTACCAAGGTTCATTTTTTGTTTTTATTATATTTAAAACTCCCACCGACAGAGCTCCCATAGACTAATGGCTAGAGTGTTAGGCTTCCAAGCGAGTGGCCCTGGGTTCGAGTCCCAGCCTGAACGAAAATCTTCAATGTATACTTTTAGTTTCTAATTTGAAATTTCTTCTTCTTTTTTTTTTAATTTTTCCCTTTTGCGAATATTGATTATTTATGTAGGGAGAAAAATTCTGAGTCAGTTTAATTATTCGACCTGTAAATTTCAAAGTGTTTGAATCAATAATTACCAAGGTGCATTTTTTGTTTTTATTATATTTAAGACTTCCGTCGACAGAGCTCCGATAGCCTAATGGCTAGACCGTTGGGTTCCTAGCGCCTGGTACTGGGTTCGAGTCCCGGCCGGAAAGGAAATCTTAAATGCAAATATTTTTTTCTAATTTTATAATTCTTTTTTTTTATTTTTCCCTTTTGCGAAGTCAGTCAGTCAGTCTGACAGTCAATCAGTCAAGCACTCAGTCATTCAGTCTCAGTCAGTCAGTCCAGTCAGTCAGTCACTCAGTCAGTCAGTTAGTCCTTCAGCCAGTCAGTCAAGCAGTCAGTCATTTAGTCTCAGTCAGTCAGTCATTCAGTCAGTCAGTCAGTCAGGCAGTCAGTCAGTCAGTCAGTCGGTCAGTCCTGTGCAGTCAGTTAGTCACTAAAGCAGTCAGTCATTCTCAGTCAGTCAGTCCAGTCCAGTCTCAGTCAGTCAGTCAGTCAGTCTCGGTCAGTCAGTCAGTCAGTCAGTCAGTCAGTCATTCAGTCAGTCAGTCAGTCAGGCAGTCAGTCAGTCGGTCAGCCTTATTCAGTCAGTCTGTCAGTCAGTCAGTCAGTCTGTCAGTCAGTCAGTCGGTCAGTCCTGTCCAGTCAGTTAGTCAGTCAAGCAGTCAGTCAGGTAGTCAAGCAGTCAGTCAGTCAGTGTCAGTCAGTCATTTAGTCATTCAGTCAGTCAGTGAAATAGCCAGTCAGAGAGTCAAGCAGTCAATCAGTCAGTCTCAGTCAGTCAGTTAGTCAGTCAGTCAGTCAGTAAGTCAGTCAGTCCAGTCTCAGTCAGTCAGGCAGTTAGTCAGTCAGTCTCGGTCAGTCAGTGAGTCAGTCAGTCAGTATCAGTCAGTCAGTGAGTCAGTCTGTCAGTCAGGCAGTAAGACTCCGCTCGACAGAACTCCGATAGCCTAGTGGCTAGACTGCTGTTCTTCCAAGCGAGTGGCCTGGGTTCGAGTCCCAGCCGGAGCGAATATCTTCAATGTATATATTTCTTTTCTAATTTGAAAATTCTTTTTTTTTTCAATTTCTTTCCTTTGCAATTATTGATTATTTATGTAGGGAAGAAAATTCTGAGTCAGTTTAATTTTTCGACACGAAGATTTCAAAGTGTTTAAATAAACAATTACCAAGGTGCATTTTTTGTTTTTATTATATTTAAAACTCCCACCGACAGAGCTCCCATAGACTAATGGCTAGAGTGTTAGGCTTCCAAGCGAGTGGCCCTGGGATCGAGTCCCAGAATGAACGAAAATCTTCAATGTATACTTTTAGTCTCTAATTTGAAATTTCTTCTTATTTTTTTTAATTTTTCCCTTTTACGAATATTGATTATTTATGTAGGGAGAAAAATTCTGAGTCAGTTTAATTATTCGACCTGTAAATTTCAAAGTGTTTGAATCAATAATTACCAAGGTGCATTTTTTGTTTATATTATATTTAAGACTTCCATCGACAGAGCTCCGAAAGCCTAATGGCTAGACCGTTGGGTTCCTAGCGCGTGGTACTGGGTTCGAGTCCCGGCCGGAACGAAAATCTTCCATGTATATATTTCTCTTCTAATTTGAAGATTCTTTTTTTTTTCAATTTCTTTCTTTTGCAAATATGGATTATTTATGTACGGAAGAAAATTCTGAGTCAGTTTAATCATTCGACCTTTAGATTTCAAAGATTTTAGATCAATAATTACTAAGGTGCATTTTTTGTTTTTATTATAATTAAGACACCGATCAACAGAGATCCGATAGTATATTGGCGAGAGCGTTGGGCTTCCATGAGTGTCGCCCTGGGTTCAAATCCCAGCCGGAAAGGAAATCTTAAATGCAAATATTTTTTTCTAATTTTATAATTCTTTTTTTTTTATTTTTCCCTTTTGCGAAGTCAGTCAGTTAGTCCTTCAGCCAGTCAGTCAAGCAGTCAGTCATTTAGTCTCAGTCAGTCAGTCATTCAGTCAGTCAGTCAGTCAGGCAGTCAGTCAGTCAGTCAGTCGGTCAGTCCTGTGCAGTCAGTTAGTCACTAAAGCAGTCAGTCAGTCTCACTCAGTCAGTCAGTCAGTCAGTCCAGTCCAGTCTCAGTCAGTCAGTCAGTCAGTCTCGGTCAGTCAGTCAGTCAGTCATTCAGTCAGTCAGTCAGTCAGGCAGTCAGTCAGTCGGTCAGCCTTATTCAGTCAGTCTGTCAGTCAGTCAGTCAGTCAGCCTTATTCAGTCAGTCTGTCAGTCATCCTTATTCAGTCAGTCTGTCAGTCAGTCAGTCGGTCAGTCCTGTCCAGTCAGTTAGTCAGTCAAGCAGTCAGTCAGGTAGTCAAGCAGTCAGTCAGTCAGTGTGAGTCAGTCATTTAGTCATTCAGTCAGTCAGTGAAATAGCCAGTCAGAGAGTCAAGCAGTCAGTCAGTCAGTCTCAGTCAGTCAGTTAGTCAGTCAGTCAGTCAGTCAGTCAGTCAGTCAGTCCAGTCTCAGTCAGTCAGGCAGTTACTCAGTCAGTCTCGGTCAGTCAGTGAGTCAGTCAGTCAGTATCAGTCAGTCAGTGAGTCAGTCTGTCAGTCAGGCAGTATCAGTCAGGCAGTAAGACTCCGCTCGACAGAACTCCGATAGCCTAATGGCTAGACCGCTGGTCTTCCAAGCGAGTGCCCTGGGTTCGAGTCCCAGCCGGAGCGAATATCTTCAATGTATATATTTCTTTCCTAATTTGAAAATTCTTTTTTTTTTCAATTTCTTTCCTTTGCAATTATTGATTATTTATGTAGGGAAGAAAATTCTGAGTCAGTGTAATTTTTCGACACGAAGATTTCAAAGTGTTTAAATAAACAATTACCAAGGTTCATTTTTTGTTTTTATTATATTTAAAACTCCCACCGACAGAGCTCCCATAGACTAATGGCTAGAGTGTTAGGCTTCCAAGCGAGTGGCCCTGGGTTCGAGTCCCAGCCTGAACGAAAATCTTCAATGTATACTTTTAGTTTCTAATTTGAAATTTCTTCTTCTTTTTTTTTAATTTTTCTCTTTTGCGAATATTGATTATTTATGTAGGGAGAAAAATTCTGAGTCAGTTTAATCATTCGACCTGTAAATTTCAAAGTGTTTGAATCAATAATTACCAAGGTGCATTTTTTGTTTTTATTATATTTAAGACTTCCGTCGACAGAGCTCCGATAGCCTAATGGCTAGACCGTTGGGTTCCTAGCGCGTGGTACTGGGTTCGAGTCCCGGCCGGAAAGGAAATCTTAAATGCAAATATTTTTTTCTAATTTTATAATTCTTTTTTTTTTATTTTTCCCTTTTGCGAAGTCAGTCAGTCAGTCTGACAGTCAATCAGTCAAGCACTCAGTCATTCAGTCTCAGTCAGTCAGTCCAGTCAGTCAGTCACTCAGTCAGTCAGTTAGTCCTTCAGCCAGTCAGTCAAGCAGTCAGTCATTTAGTCTCAGTCAGTCAGTCATTCAGTCAGTCAGTCAGTCAGGCAGTCAGTCAGTCAGTCAGTCGGTCAGTCCTGTGCAGTCAGTTAGTCACTAAAGCAGTCAGTCAGTCTCAGTCAGTCAGTCAGTCAGTCAGTCCAGTCCAGTCTCAGTCAGTCAGTCAGTCAGTCTCGGTCAGTCAGTCAGTCAGTCATTCAGTCAGTCAGTCAGTCAGGCAGTCAGTCAGTCGGTCAGCCTTATTCAGTCAGTCTGTCAGTCAGTCAGTCTGTCAGTCAGTCAGTCGGTCAGTCCTGTCCAGTCAGTTAGTCAGTCAAGCAGTCAGTCAGGTAGTCAAGCAGTCAGTCAGTCAGTGTGAGTCAGTCATTTAGTCATTCAGTCAGTCAGTGAAATAGCCAGTCAGAGAGTCAAGCAGTCAGTCAGTCAGTCTCAGTCAGTCAGTTAGTCAGTCAGTCAGTCAGTCAGTCAGTCAGTCCAGTCTCAGTCAGTCAGGCAGTTAGTCAGTCAGTCTCGGTCAGTCAGTGAGTCAGTCAGTCAGTATCAGTCAGTCAGTGAGTCAGTCTGTCAGTCAGGCAGTATCAGTCAGGCAGTAAGACTCCGCTCGACAGAACTCCGATAGCCTAATGGCTAGACCGCTGGTCTTCCAAGCGAGTGCCCTGGGTTCGAGTCCCAGCCGGAGCGAATATCTTCAATGTATATATTTCTTTTCTAATTTGAAAATTCTTTTTTTTTTCAATTTCTTTCCTTTGCAATTATTGATTATTTATGTAGGGAAGAAAATTCTGAGTCAGTTTAATTTTTCGACACGAAGATTTCAAAGTGTTTAAATAAACAATTACCAAGGTTCATTTTTTGTTTTTATTATATTTAAAACTCCCACCGACAGAGCTCCCATAGACTAATGGCTAGAGTGTTAGGCTTCCAAGCGAGTGGCCCTGGGTTCGAGTTCCAGCCTGAACGAAAATCTTCAATGTACACTTTTAGTTTCTAATTTGAAATTTCTTCTTCTTTTTTTTTAATTTTTCTCTTTTGCGAATATTGATTATTTATGTAGAGAGAAAAATTCTGAGTCAGTTTAATTATTCGACCTGTAAATTTCAAAGTGTTTGAATCAATAATTACCAAGGTGCATTTTTTGTTTTTATTATATTTAAGACTTCCGTCGACAGAGCTCCGATAGCCTAATGGCTAGACCGTTGGGTTCCTAGCTCGTGGTACTGGGTTAGAGTCCCGGCCGGAAAGGAAATCTTAAATGCAAATATTTTTTTCTAATTTTATAATTCTTTTTTTTTTATTTTTCCCTTTTGCGAAGTCAGTCAGTCAGTCTGACAGTCAATCAGTCAAGCACTCAGTCATTCAGTCTCAGTCAGTCAGTCCAGTCAGTCAGTCACTCAGTCAGTCAGTTAGTCCTTCAGCCAGTAAGTCAAGCAGTCAGTCATTTAGTCTCAGTCAGTCAGTCATTCAGTCAGTCAGTCAGTCAGGCAGTCAGTCAGTCAGTCAGTCGGTCAGTCCTGTGCAGTCAGTTAGTCACTAAAGCAGTCAGTCAGTCTCAGTCAGTCAGTCAGTCCAGTCCAGTCTCAGTCAGTCAGTCAGTCAGTCTCGGTCAGTCAGTCAGTCAGTCATTCAGTCAGTCAGTCAGTCAGGCAGTCAGTCAGTCGGTCAGCCTTATTCAGTCAGTCTGTCAGTCAGTCAGTCTGTCAGTCAGTCAGTCGGTCAGTCCTGTCCAGTCAGTTAGTCAGTCAAGCAGTCAGTCAGGTAGTCAAGCAGTCAGTCAGTCAGTGTGAGTCAGTCATTTAGTCATTCAGTCAGTCAGTGAAATAGCCAGTCAGAGAGTCAAGCAGTCAGTCAGTCAGTCTCAGTCAGTCAGTTAGTCAGTCAGTCAGTCAGTCAGTCAGTCAGTCAGTGAGTCAGTCTGTCAGTCAGGCAGTATCAGTCAGGCAGTAAGACTCCGCTCGACAGAACTCCGATAGCCTAATGGCTAGACCGCTGGTCTTCCAAGCGAGTGCCCTGGGTTCGAGTCCCAGCCGGAGCGAATATCTTCAATGTATATATTTCTTTTCTAATTTGAAAATTCTTTTTTTTTTTCAATTTCTTTCCTTTGCAATTATTGATTATTTATGTAGGGAAGAAAATTCTGAGTCAGTTTAATTTTTCGACACGAAGATTTCAAAGTGTTTAAATAAACAATTACCAAGGTTCATTTTTTGTTTTTATTATATTTAAAACTCCCACCGACAGAGCTCCCATAGACTAATGGCTAGAGTGTTAGGCTTCCAAGCGAGTGGCCCTGGGTTCGAGTCCCAGCCTGAACGAAAATCTTCAATGTATACTTTCAGTTTCTAATTTGAAATTTCTTCTTCTATTTTTTAAATTTTTCTCTTTTGCGAATATTGATTATTTATGTAGGGAGAAAAATTCTGAGTCAGTTTAATTATTCGACCTGTAAATTTCAAAGTGTTTGAATCAATAATTACCAAGGTGCATTTTTTGTTTTTATTATATTTAAGACTTCCGTCGACAGAGCTCCGATAGCCTAATGGCTAGACCGATGGGTTCCTAGCGCGTGGTACTGGGTTCGAGTCCCGGCCGGAAAGGAAATCTTAAATGCAAATATTTTTTTCTAATTTTATAATTCTTTTTTTTTTATTTTTCCCTTTTGCGAAGTCAGTCAGTCAGTCTGACAGTCAATCAGTCAAGCACTCAGTCATTCAGTCTCAGTCAGTCAGTCCAGTCAGTCAGTCACTCAGTCAGTCAGTTAGTCCTTCAGCCAGTCAGTCAAGCAGTCAGTCATTTAGTCTCAGTCAGTCAGTCATTCAGTCAGTCAGGCAGTCAGTCAGTCAGTCAGTCAGTCTCAGTCAGTCAGTTAGTCAGTCAGTCAGTCAGTCAGTCAGTCAGTCAGTCCAGTCTCAGTCAGTCAGGCAGTTAGTCAGTCAGTCTCGGTCAGTCAGTGAGTCAGTCAGTCAGTATCAGTCAGTCAGTGAGTCAGTCTGTCAGTCAGGCAGTATCAGTCAGGCAGTAAGACTCCGCTCGACAGAACTCCGATAGCCTAATGGCTAGACCGCTGGTCTTCCAAGCGAGTGCCCTGGGTTCAAGTCCCAGCCGGAGCGAATATCTTCAATGTATATATTTCTTTTCTAATTTGAAAATTCTTTTTTTTTTCAATTTCTTTCCTTTGCAATTATTGATTATTTATGTAGGGAAGAAAATTCTGAGTCAGTTTAATTTTTCGACACGAAGATTTCAAAGTGTTTAAATAAACAATTACCAAGGTTCATTTTTTGTTTTTATTATATTTAAAACTCCCACCGACAGAGCTCGCATAGACTAATGGCTAGAGTGTTAGGCTTCCAAGCGAGTGGCCCTGGGTTCGAGTTCCAGCCTGAACGAAAATCTTCAATGTACACTTTTAGTTTCTAATTTGAAATTTCTTCTTCTTTTTTTTTAATTTTTCTCTTTTGCGAATATTGATTATTTATGTAGAGAGAAAAATTCTGAGTCAGTTTAATTATTCGACCTGTAAATTTCAAAGTGTTTGAATCAATAATTACCAAGGTGCATTTTTTGTTTTTATTATATTTAAGACTTCCGTCGACAGAGCTCCGATAGCCTAATGGCTAGACCGTTGGGTTCCTAGCGCGTGGTACTGGGTTCGAGTCCCGGCCGGAAAGGAAATCTTAAATGCAAATATTTTTTTCTAATTTTATAATTCTTTTTTTTTTATTTTTCCCTTTTGCGAAGTCAGTCAGTCAGTCTGACAGTCAATCAGTCAAGCACTCAGTCATTCAGTCTCAGTCAGTCAGTCCAGTCAGTCAGTCACTCAGTCAGTCAGTTAGTCCTTCAGCCAGTCAGTCAAGCAGTCAGTCATTTAGTCTCAGTCAGTCAGTCATTCAGTCAGTCAGTCAGTCAGGCAGTCAGTCAGTCAGTCAGTCGGTCAGTCCTGTGCAGTCAGTTAGTCACTAAAGCAGTAAGTCAGTCTCAGTCAGTCAGTCAGTCAGTCCAGTCCAGTCTCAGTCAGTCAGTCAGTCAGTCTCGGTCAGTCAGTCAGTCAGTCATTCAGTCAGTCAGTCAGTCAGGCAGTCAGTCAGTCGGTCAGCCTTATTCAGTCAGTCTGTCAGTCAGTCAGTCTGTCAGTCAGTCAGTCGGTCAGTCCTGTCCAGTCAGTTAGTCAGTCAAGCAGTCAGTCAGGTAGTCAAGCAGTCAGTCAGTCAGTGTGAGTCAGTCATTTAGTCATTCAGTCAGTCAGTGAAATAGCCAGTCAGAGAGTCAAGCAGTCAGTCAGTCAGTCTCAGTCAGTCAGTTAGTCAGTCAGTCAGTCAGTCAGTCAGTCAGTCAGTGAGTCAGTCTGTCAGTCAGGCAGTATCAGTCAGGCAGTAAGACTCCGCTCGACAGAACTCCGATAGCCTAATGGCTAGACCGCTGGTCTTCCAAGCGAGTGCCCTGGGTTCGAGTCCCAGCCGGAGCGAATATCTTCAATGTATATATTTCTTTTCTAATTTGAAAATTCTTTTTTTTTTCAATTTCTTTCCTTTGCAATTATTGATTATTTATGTAGGGAAGAAAATTCTGAGTCAGTTTAATTTTTCGACACGAAGATTTCAAAGTGTTTAAATAAACAATTACCAAGGTTCATTTTTTGTTTTTATTATATTTAAAACTCCCACCGACAGAGCTCCCATAGACTAATGGCTAGAGTGTTAGGCTTCCAAGCGAGTGGCCCTGGGTTCGAGTCCCAGCCTGAACGAAAATCTTCAATGTATACTTTCAGTTTCTAATTTGAAATTTCTTCTTCTTTTTTTTTAATTTTTCTCTTTTGCGAATATTGATTATTTATGTAGGGAGAAAAATTCTGAGTCAGTTTAATTATTCGACCTGTAAATTTCAAAGTGTTTGAATCAATAATTACCAAGGTGCATTTTTTGTTTTTATTATATTTAAGACTTCCGTCGACAGAGCTCCGATAGCCTAATGGCTAGACCGTTGGGTTCCTAGCGCGTGGTACTGGGTTCGAGTCCCGGCCGGAAAGGAAATCTTAAATGCAAATATTTTTTTCTAATTTTATATTTTTTTTTTATTTTTCCCTTTTGCGAAGTCAGTCAGTCAGTCTGACAGTCAATCAGTCAAGCACTCAGTCATTCAGTCTCAGTCAGTCAGTCCAGTCAGTCAGTCACTCAGTCAGTCAGTTAGTCCTTCAGCCAGTCAGTCAAGCAGTCAGTCATTTAGTCTCAGTCAGTCAGTCATTCAGTCAGTCAGTCAGTCAGGCAGTCAGTCAGTCAGTCAGTCGGTCAGTCCTGTGCAGTCAGTTAGTCACTAAAGCAGTCAGTCAGTCTCAGTCAGTCAGTCAGTCAGTCAGTCCAGTCCAGTCTCAGTCAGTCAGTCAGTCAGTCTCGGTCAGTCAGTCAGTCAGTCATTCAGTCAGTCAGTCAGTCAGGCAGTCAGTCAGTCGGTCAGCCTTATTCAGTCAGTCTGTCAGTCAGTCAGTCGGTCAGTCCTGTCCAGTCAGTTAGTCAGTCAAGCAGTCAGTCAGGTAGTCAAGCAGTCAGTCAGTCAGTGTCAGTCAGTCATTTAGTCATTCAGTCAGTCAGTGAAATAGCCAGTCAGAGAGTCAAGTAGTCAATCAGTCAGTCTCAGTCAGTCAGTTAGTCAGTCAGTCAGTCAGTAAGTCAGTCAGTCCAGTCTCTGTCAGTCAGGCAGTTAGTCAGTCAGTCTCGGTCAGTCAGTGAGTCAGTCAGTCATTATTGTCAGTCAGTGAGTCAGTCTGTCAGTCAGGCAGTATCAGTCAGGCAGTAAGACTCCGCTCGACAGAACTCCGATAGCCTAATGGCTAGACCGCTGGTCTTCCAAGCGAGTGGCCTGGGTTCGAGTCCCAGCCGGAGCGAATATCTTCAATGTATATATTTCTTTTCTAATTTGAAAATTCTTTTTTTTTTCAATTTCTTTCCTTTGCAATTATTGATTATTTATGTAGGGAAGAAAATTCTGAGTCAGTTTAATTTTTCGACACAAAGATTTCAAAGTGTTTAAATAAACAATTACCAAGGTGCATTTTTTGGTTTTATTATATTTAAAACTCCCACCGACAGAGCTCCCATAGACTAATGGCTAGAGTGTTAGGCTTCCAAGCGAGTGGCCCTGGGTTCGAGTCCCAGCCTGAACGAAAATCTTCAATGTATACTTTTAGTTTCTAATTTGAAATTTCTTCTTTTTTTTTTTAATTTTTCTCTTTTGCGAATATTGATTATTTATGTAGGGAGAAAAATTCTGAGTCAGTTTAATTATTCGACCTGTAAATTTCAAAGTGTTTGAATCAATAATTACCAAGGTGCATTTTTTGTTTTTATTATATTTAAGACTTCCATCGACATAGCTCCGATAGCCTTATGGCTAGACCGTTGGGTTCCTAGCGCGTGGTACTGGGTTCGAGTCCCGGCCGGAACGAAAATCTTCCATGTATATATTTCTCTTCTAATTTGAAGATTCTTTTTTTTTTCAATTTCTTTCTTTTGCAAATATGGATTATTTATGTACGGAAGAAAATTCTGAGTCAGTTTAATCATTCGACCTTTAGATTTCAAAGATTTTAGATCAATAATTACTAAGGTGCATTTTTTGTTTTTATTATAATTAAGACACCGATCAACAGAGATCCGATAGTATATTGGCGAGAGCGTTGGGCTTCCATGAGTGTCGCCCTGGGTTCAAATCCCAGCCGGAAAGGAAATCTTAAATGCAAATATTTTTTTCTAATTTTATAATTCTTTTTTTTTTATTTTTCCCTTTTGCGAAGTCAGTCAGTCAGTCTGACAGTCAATCAGTCAAGCACTCAGTCATTCCGTCTCAGTCAGTCAGTCCAGTCAGTCAGTCACTCAGTCAGTCAGTTAGTCCTTCAGCCAGTCAGTCAAGCAGTCAGTCAGTCATTCAGTCAGTCAGGCAGTCAGTCAGTCAGTCAGTCGGTCAGTCCTGTGCAGTCAGTTAGTCACTAAAGCAGTCAGTCAGTCTCAGTCAGTCAGTCAGTCAGTCAGTCCAGTCCAGTCTCAGTCAGTCAGTCAGTCTCGGTCAGTCAGTCAGTCAGTCATTCAGTCAGTCAGTCAGTCAGGCAGTCAGTCAGTCGGTCAGCCTTATTCAGTCAGTCTGTCAGTCAGTCAGTCTGTCAGTCAGTCAGTCGGTCAGTCCTGTCCAGTCAGTTAGTCAGTCAAGCAGTCAGTCAGGTAGTCAAGCAGTCAGTCAGTCAGTGTGAGTCAGTCATTTAGTCATTCAGTCAGTCAGTGAAATAGCCAGTCAGAGAGTCAAGCAGTCAGTCAGTCAGTCTCAGTCAGTCAGTTAGTCAGTCAGTCAGTCAGTCAGTCAGTCAGTCAGTGAGTCAGTCTGTCAGTCAGGCAGTATCAGTCAGGCAGTAAGACTCCGCTCGACAGAACTCCGATAGCCTAATGGCTAGACCGCTGGTCTTCCAAGCGAGTGCCCTGGGTTCGAGTCCCAGCCGGAGCGAATATCTTCAATGTATATATTTCTTTTCTAATTTGAAAATTCTTTTTTTTTTCAATTTCTTTCCTTTGCAATTATTGATTATTTATGTAGGGAAGAAAATTCTGAGTCAGTTTAATTTTTCGACACGAAGATTTCAAAGTGTTTAAATAAACAATTACCAAGGTTCATTTTTTGTTTTTATTATATTTAAAACTCCCACCGACAGAGCTCCCATAGACTAATGGCTAGAGTGTTAGGCTTCCAAGCGAGTGGCCCTGGGTTCGAGTCCCAGCCTGAACGAAAATCTTCAATGTATACTTTCAGTTTCTAATTTGAAATTTCTTCTTCTTTTTTTTAAATTTTTCTCTTTTGCGAATATTGATTATTTATGTAGGGAGAAAAATTCTGAGTCAGTTTAATTATTCGACCTGTAAATTTCAAAGTGTTTGAATCAATAATTACCAAGGTGCATTTTTTGTTTTTATTATATTTAAGACTTCCGTCGACAGAGCTCCGATAGCCTAATGGCTAGACCGTTGGGTTCCTAGCGCGTGGTACTGGGTTCGAGTCCCGGCCGGAAAGGAAATCTTAAATGCAAATATTTTTTTCTAATTTTATAATTCTTTTTTTTTATTTTTCCCTTTTGCGAAGTCAGTCAGTCAGTCTGACAGTCAATCAGTCAAGCACTCAGTCATTCAGTCTCAGTCAGTCAGTCCAGTCAGTCAGTCACTCAGTCAGTCAGTTAGTCCTTCAGCCAGTCAGTCAAGCAGTCAGTCATTTAGTCTCAGTCAGTCAGTCATTCAGTCAGTCAGTCAGTCAGGCAGTCAGTCAGTCAGTCAGTCGGTCAGTCCTGTGCAGTCAGTTAGTCACTAAAGCAGTCAGTCAGTCTCAGTCAGTCAGTCAGTCAGTCAGTCAGTCCAGTCCAGTCTCAGTCAGTCAGTCAGTCAGTCTCGGTCAGTCAGTCAGTCAGTCATTCAGTCAGTCAGTCAGTCAGGCAGTCAGTCAGTCGGTCAGCCTTATTCAGTCAGTCTGTCAGTCAGTCAGTCGGTCAGTCCTGTTCAGTCAGTTAGTCAGTCAAGCAGTCAGTCAGGTAGTCAAGCAGTCAGTCAGTCAGTGTGAGTCAGTCATTTAGTCATTCAGTCAGTCAGTGAAATAGCCAGTCAGAGAGTCAAGCAGTCAGTCAGTCAGTCTCAGTCAGTCAGTTAGTCAGTCAGTCAGTCAGTCAGTCAGTCAGTCAGTCCAGTCTCAGTCAGTCAGGCAGTTAGTCAGTCAGTCTCGGTCAGTCAGTGAGTCAGTCAGTCAGTATCAGTCAGTCAGTGAGTCAGTCTGTCAGTCAGGCAGTATCAGTCAGGCAGTAAGACTCCGCTCGACAGAACTCCGATAGCCTAATGGCTAGACCGCTGGTCTTCCAAGCGAGTGCCCTGGGTTCAAGTCCCAGCCGGAGCGAATATCTTCAATGTATATATTTCTTTTCTAATTTGAAAATTCTTTTTTTTTTCAATTTCTTTCCTTTGCAATTATTGATTATTTATGTAGGGAAGAAAATTCTGAGTCAGTTTAATTTTTCGACACGAAGATTTCAAAGTGTTTAAATAAACAATTACCAAGGTTCATTTTTTGTTTTTATTATATTTAAAACTCCCACCGACAGAGCTCGCATAGACTAATGGCTAGAGTGTTAGGCTTCCAAGCGAGTGGCCCTGGGTTCGAGTTCCAGCCTGAACGAAAATCTTCAATGTACACTTTTAGTTTCTAATTTGAAATTTCTTCTTCTTTTTTTTTAATTTTTCTCTTTTGCGAATATTGATTATTTATGTAGAGAGAAAAATTCTGAGTCAGTTTAATTATTCGACCTGTAAATTTCAAAGTGTTTGAATCAATAATTACCAAGGTGCATTTTTTGTTTTTATTATATTTAAGACTTCCGTCGACAGAGCTCCGATAGCCTAATGGCTAGACCGTTGGGTTCCTAGCGCGTGGTACTGGGTTCGAGTCCCGGCCGGAAAGGAAATCTTAAATGCAAATATTTTTTTCTAATTTTATAATTCTTTTTTTTTTTATTTTTCCCTTTTGCGAAGTCAGTCAGTCAGTCTGACAGTCAATCAGTCAAGCACTCAGTCATTCAGTCTCAGTCAGTCAGTCCAGTCAGTCAGTCACTCAGTCAGTCAGTTAGTCCTTCAGCCAGTCAGTCAAGCAGTCAGTCATTTAGTCTCAGTCAGTCAGTCATTCAGTCAGTCAGTCAGTCAGGCAGTCAGTCAGTCAGTCAGTCAGTCGATCAGTCCTGTGCAGTCAGTTAGTCACTAAAGCAGTAAGTCAGTCTCAGTCAGTCAGTCAGTCCAGTCCAGTCTCAGTCAGTCAGTCAGTCAGTCTCGGTCAGTCAGTCAGTCAGTCATTCAGTCAGTCAGTCAGTCAGGCAGTCAGTCAGTCGGTCAGCCTTATTCAGTCAGTCTGTCAGTCAGTCAGTCTGTCAGTCAGTCAGTCGGTCAGTCCTGTCCAGTCAGTTAGTCAGTCAAGCAGTCAGTCAGGTAGTCAAGCAGTCAGTCAGTCAGTGTGAGTCAGTCATTTAGTCATTCAGTCAGTCAGTGAAATAGCCAGTCAGAGAGTCAAGCAGTCAGTCAGTCAGTCTCAGTCAGTCAGTTAGTCAGTCAGTCAGTCAGTCAGTCAGTCAGTCAGTGAGTCAGTCTGTCAGTCAGGCAGTATCAGTCAGGCAGTAAGACTCCGCTCGACAGAACTCCGATAGCCTAATGGCTAGACCGCTGGTCTTCCAAGCGAGTGCCCTGGGTTCGAGTCCCAGCCGGAGCGAATATCTTCAATGTATATATTTCTTTTCTAATTTGAAAATTCTTTTTTTTTTTTCAATTTCTTTCCTTTGCAATTATTGATTATTTATGTAGGGAAGAAAATTATGAGTCAGTTTAATTTTTCGACACGAAGATTTCAAAGTGTTTAAATAAACAATTACCAAGGTTCATTTTTTGTTTTTATTATATTTAAAACTCCCACCGACAGAGCTCCCATAGACTAATGGCTAGAGTGTTAGGCTTCCAAGCGAGTGGCCCTGGGTTCGAGTCCCAGCCTGAACGAAAATCTTCAATGTATACTTTCAGTTTCTAATTTGAAATTTCTTCTTCTTTTTTTTTAATTTTTCTCTTTTGCGAATATTGATTATTTATGTAGGGAGAAAAATTCTGAGTCAGTTTAATTATTCGACCTGTAAATTTCAAAGTGTTTGAATCAATAATTACCAAGGTGCATTTTTTGTTTTTATTATATTTAAGACTTCCGTCGACAGAGCTCCGATAGCCTAATGGCTAGACCGTTGGGTTCCTAGCGCGTGGTACTGGGTTCGAGTCCCGGCCGGAAAGGAAATCTTAAATGCAAATATTTTTTTCTAATTTTATATTTTTTTTTATTTTTCCCTTTTGCGAAGTCAGTCAGTCAGTCTGACAGTCAATCAGTCAAGCACTCAGTCATTCAGTCTCAGTCAGTCAGTCCAGTCAGTCAGTCACTCAGTCAGTCAGTTAGTCCTTCAGCCAGTCAGTCAAGCAGTCAGTCATTTAGTCTCAGTCAGTCAGTCATTCAGTCAGTCAGTCAGTCAGGCAGTCAGTCAGTCAGTCAGTCGGTCAGTCCTGTGCAGTCAGTTAGTCACTAAAGCAGTCAGTCAGTCTCAGTCAGTCAGTCAGTCAGTCAGTCCAGTCCAGTCTCAGTCAGTCAGTCAGTCAGTCTCGGTCAGTCAGTCAGTCAGTCATTCAGTCAGTCAGTCAGTCAGGCAGTCAGTCAGTCGGTCAGCCTTATTCAGTCAGTCTGTCAGTCAGTCAGTCGGTCAGTCCTGTCCAGTCAGTTAGTCAGTCAAGCAGTCAGTCAGGTAGTCAAGCAGTCAGTCAGTCAGTGTCAGTCAGTCATTTAGTCATTCAGTCAGTCAGTGAAATAGCCAGTCAGAGAGTCAAGCAGTCAATCAGTCAGTCTCAGTCAGTCAGTTAGTCAGTCAGTCAGTCAGTAAGTCAGTCAGTCCAGTCTCAGTCAGTCAGGCAGTTAGTCAGTCAGTCTCGGTCAGTCAGTGAGTCAGTCAGTCATTATTGTCAGTCAGTGAGTCAGTCTGTCAGTCAGGCAGTATCAGTCAGGCAGTAAGACTCCGCTCGACAGAACTCCGATAGCCTAATGGCTAGACCGCTGGTCTTCCAAGCGAGTGGCCTGGGTTCGAGTCCCAGCCGGAGCGAATATCTTCAATGTATATATTTCTTTTCTAATTTGAAAATTCTTTTTTTTTTCAATTTCTTTCCTTTGCAATTATTGATTATTTATGTAGGGAAGAAAATTCTGAGTCAGTTTAATTTTTCGACACGAAGATTTCAAAGTGTTTAAATAAACAATTACCAAGGTGCATTTTTTGGTTTTATTATATTTAAAACTCCCACCGACAGAGCTCCCATAGACTAATGGCTAGAGTGTTAGGCTTCCAAGCGAGTGGCCCTGGGTTCGAGTCCCAGCCTGAACGAAAATCTTCAATGTATACTTTTAGTTTCTAATTTGAAATTTCTTCTTTTTTTTTTTAATTTTTCTCTTTTGCGAATATTGATTATTTATGTAGGGAGAAAAATTCTGAGTCAGTTTAATTATTCGACCTGTAAATTTCAAAGTGTTTGAATCAATAATTACCAAGGTGCATTTTTTGTTTTTATTATATTTAAGACTTCCATCGACATAGCTCCGATAGCCTTATGGCTAGACCGTTGGGTTCCTAGCGCGTGGTACTGGGTTCGAGTCCCGGCCGGAACGAAAATCTTCCATGTATATATTTCTCTTCTAATTTGAAGATTCTTTTTTTTTTCAATTTCTTTCTTTTGCAAATATGGATTATTTATGTACGGAAGAAAATTCTGAGTCAGTTTAATCATTCGACCTTTAGATTTCAAAGATTTTAGATCAATAATTACTAAGGTGCATTTTTTGTTTTTATTATAATTAAGACACCGATCAACAGAGATCCGATAGTATATTGGCGAGAGCGTTGGGCTTCCATGAGTGTCGCCCTGGGTTCAAATCCCAGCCGGAAAGGAAATCTTAAATGCAAATATTTTTTTCTAATTTTATAATTCTTTTTTTTTTATTTTTCCCTTTTGCGAAGTCAGTCAGTCAGTCTGACAGTCAATCAGTCAAGCACTCAGTCATTCAGTCTCAGTCAGTCAGTCCAGTCAGTCAGTCACTCAGTCAGTCAGTTAGTCCTTCAGCCAGTCAGTCAAGCAGTCAGTCAGTCATTCAGTCAGTCAGGCAGTCAGTCAGTCAGTCAGTCGGTCAGTCCTGTGCAGTCAGTTAGTCACTAAAGCAGTCAGTCAGTCTCACTCAGTCAGTCAGTCAGTCAGTCCAGTCCAGTCTCAGTCAGTCAGTCAGTCAGTCTCGGTCAGTCAGTCATTCAGTCAGTCAGTCAGTCAGTCAGGCAGTCAGCCTTATTCAGTCAGTCTGTCAGTCAGTCAGTCAGTCAGCCTTATTCAGTCAGTCTGTCAGTCATCCTTATTCAGTCAGTCTGTCAGTCAGTCAGTCGGTCAGTCCTGTCCAGTCAGTTAGTCAGTCAAGCAGTCAGTCAGGTAGTCAAGCAGTCAGTCAGTCAGTGTCAGTCAGTCATTTAGTCATTCAGTCAGTCAGTGAAATAGCCAGTCAGAGAGTCAAGCAGTCAGTCAGTCAGTCTCAGTCAGTCAGTTAGTCCAGTCTCAGTCAGTCAGGCAGTTAGTCAGTCAGTCTCGGTCAGTCAGTGAGTCAGTCAGTCAGTATCAGTCAGTCAGTGAGTCAGTCTGTCAGTCAGGCAGTATCAGTCAGGCAGTAAGACTCCGCTCGACAGAACTCCGATAGCCTAATGGCTAGACCGCTGGTCTTCCAAGCGA
Organism: Uloborus diversus; assembly: GCF_026930045.1. Classification (NCBI taxonomy): domain Eukaryota; kingdom Metazoa; phylum Arthropoda; class Arachnida; order Araneae; family Uloboridae; genus Uloborus; species Uloborus diversus. Next base: position 45,882,431 of record NC_072739.1, on the reverse strand, counting down.
GTGGCCTGGGTTCGAGTCCCAGCCGGAGCGAATATCTTCAATGTATATATTTCTTTTCTAATTTGAAAATTCTTTTTTTTTTCAATTTCTTTCCTTTGCAATTATTGATTATTTATGTAGGGAAGAAAATTCTGAGTCAGTTTAATTTTTCGACACGAAGATTTCAAAGTGTTTAAATAAACAATTACCAAGGTGCATTTTTTGTTTTTATTATATTTAAAACTCCCACCGACAGAGCTCCCATAGACTAATGGCTAGAGTGTTAGGCTTCCGAGCGAGTGGCCCTGGGTTCGAGTCCCAGCCTGAACGAAAATCTTCAATGTATACTTTTAGTTTCTAATTTGAAATTTCTTCTTCTTTTTTTTTTAATTTTTCTCTTTTGCGAATATTGATTATTTATGTAGGGAGAAAAATTCTGAGTCAGTTTAATTATTCGACCTGTAAATTTCAAAGTGTTTGAATCAATAATTACCAAGGTGCATTTTTTGTTTTTATTATATTTAAGACTTCCATCGACAGAGCTCCGATAGCCTAATGGCTAGACCGTTGGGTTCCTAGCGCGTGGTACTGGGTTCGAGTCCCGGCCGGAAAGGAAATCTTAAATGCAAATATTTTTTTTCTAATTTTATAATTCTTTTTTTTTTATTTTTCCCTTTTGCGAAGTCAGTCAGTCAGTCTGACAGTCAATCAGTCAAGCACTCAGTCATTCAGTCTCAGTCAGTCAGTCACTCAGTCAGTCAGTTAGTCCTTCAGCCAGTCAGTCAAGCAGTCAGTCATTTAGTCTCAGTCAGTCAGTCATTCAGTCAGGCAGTCAGTCAGTCAGTCAGTCGGTCAGTCCTGTGCAGTCAGTTAGTCACTAAAGCAGTCAGTCAGTCTCAGTCAGTCAGTCAGTCAGTCCAGTCCAGTCTCAGTCAGTCAGTCAGTCTCGGTCAGTCAGCCAGTCAGTCAGTCAGGCAGTCAGTCAGTCGGTCAGCCTTATTCAGTCAGTCTGTCAGTCAGTCAGTCAGTCAGCCTTATTCAGTCAGTCTGTCAGTCATCCTTATTCAGTCAGTCGGTCAGTCCTGTCCAGTCAGTTAGTCAGTCAAGCAGTCAGTCAGGTAGTCAAGCAGTCAGTCAGTCAGTGTCAGTCAGTCATTCAGTCATTCAGTCAGTCAGTGAAATAGCCAGTCAGAGAGTCAAGCAGTCAGTCAGTCAGTCTCAGTCAGTCAGTTAGTCAGTCAGTCAGTCAGTCAGTCAGTCAGTCCAGTCTCAGTCAGTCAGGCAGTTAGTCAGTCAGTCTCGGTCAGTCAGTGAGTCAGTCCAGTCTCAGTCAGTCAGGCAGTTAGTCAGTCAGTCTCGGTCAGTCAGTGAGTCAGTCAGTCAGTATCAGTCAGTCAGTGAGTCAGTCTGTCAGTCAGGCAGTATCAGTCAGGCAGTAAGACTCCGCTCGACAGAACTCCGATAGCCTAATGGCTAGACCGCTGGTCTTCCAAGCGAGTGGCCTGGGTTCGAGTCCCAGCCGGAGCGAATATCTTCAATGTATATATTTCTTTTCTAATTTGAAAATTCTTTTTTTTTTCAATTTCTTTCCTTTGCAATTATTGATTATTTATGTTGGGAAGAAAATTCTGAGTCAGTTCAATTTTTCGACACGAAGATTTCAAAGTGTTTAAATAAACAATTACCAAGGTGCATTTTTTGTTTTTATTATATTTAAAACTCCCACCGACAGAGCTCCCATAGACTAATGGCTAGAGTGTTAGGCTTCCAAGCGAGTGGCCCTGGGTTCGAGTCCCAGCCTGAACGAAAATCTTCAATGTATACTTTTAGTTTCTAATTTGAAATTTCTTCTTCTTTTTTTTTTAATTTTTCTCTTTTGCGAATATTGATTATTTATGTAGGGAGAAAAATTCTGAGTCAGTTTAATTATTCGACCTGTAAATTTCAAAGTGTTTGAATCAATAATTACCAAGGTGCATTTTTAGTTTTTATTATATTTAAGACTTCCATCGACAGAGCTCCGATAGCCTAATGGCTAGACCATTGGGTTCCAAGCGCGTGGTACTGGGTTCGAGTCCCGGCCGGAACGAAAATCTTCCATGTATATATTTCTCTTCTAATTTGAAGATTCTTTTTTTTTTCAATTTCTTTCTTTTGCAAATATGGATTATTTATGTACGGAAGAAAATTCTGAGTCAGTTTAATCATTCGACCTTTAGATTTCAAAGATTTTAGATCAATAATTACTAAGGTGCATTTTTTGTTTTTATTATAATTAAGACACCGATCAACAGAGATCCGATAGTATATTGGCGAGAGCGTTGGGCTTCCATGAGTGTCGCCCTGGGTTCAAATCCCAGCCGGAAAGGAAATCTTAAATGCAAATATTTTTTTCTAATTTTATAATTCTTTTTTTTTATTTTTCCCTTTTGCGAAGTCAGTCAGTCAGTCTGACAGTCAATCAGTCAAGCACTCAGTCATTCAGTCTCAGTCAGTCAGTCCAGTCAGTCAGTCACTCAGTCAGTCAGTTAGTCCTTCAGCCAGTCAGTCAAGCAGTCAGTCAGTCATTCAGTCAGTCAGGCAGTCAGTCAGTCAGTCAGTCGGTCAGTCCTGTGCAGTCAGTTAGTCACTAAAGCAGTCAGTCAGTCTCACTCAGTCAGTCAGTCAGTCAGTCCAGTCCAGTCTCAGTCAGTCAGTCAGTCAGTCTCGGTCAGTCAGTCATTCAGTCAGTCAGTCAGTCAGGCAGGCAGTCAGCCTTATTCAGTCAGTCTGTCAGTCAGTCAGTCAGTCAGCCTTATTCAGTCAGTCTGTCAGTCATCCTTATTCAGTCAGTCTGTCAGTCAGTCAGTCGGTCAGTCCTGTCCAGTCAGTTAGTCAGTCAAGCAGTCAGTCAGGTAGTCAAGCAGTCAGTCAGTCAGTGTCAGTCAGTCATTTAGTCATTCAGTCAGTCAGTGAAATAGCCAGTCAGAGAGTCAAGCAGTCAGTCAGTCAGTCTCAGTCAGTCAGTTAGTCCAGTCTCAGTCAGTCAGGCAGTTAGTCAGTCAGTCTCGGTCAGTCAGTGAGTCAGTCAGTCAGTATCAGTCAGTCAGTGAGTCAGTCTGTCAGTCAGGCAGTATCAGTCAGGCAGTAAGACTCCGCTCGACAGAACTCCGATAGCCTAATGGCTAGACCGCTGGTCTTCCAAGCGAGTGGCCTGGGTTCGAGTCCCAGCCGGAGCGAATATCTTCAATGTATATATTTCTTTTCTAATTTGAAAATTCTTTTTTTTTTCAATTTCTTTCCTTTGCAATTATTGATTATTTATGTAGGGAAGAAAATTCTGAGTCAGTTTAATTTTTCGACACGAAGATTTCAAAGTGTTTAAATAAACAATTACCAAGGTGCATTTTTTGTTTTTATTATATTTAAAACTCCCACCGACAGAGCTCCCATAGACTAATGGCTAGAGTGTTAGGCTTCCGAGCGAGTGGCCCTGGGTTCGAGTCCCAGCCTGAACGAAAATCATCAATGTATACTTTTAGTTTCTAATTTGAAATTTCTTCTTCTTTTTTTTTTAATTTTTCTCTTTTGCGAATATTGATTATTTATGTAGGGAGAAAAATTCTGAGTCAGTTTAATTATTCGACCTGTAAATTTCAAAGTGTTTGAATCAATAATTACCAAGGTGCATTTTTTGTTTTTATTATATTTAAGACTTCCATCGACAGAGCTCCGATAGCCTAATGGCTAGACCGTTGGGTTCCTAGCGCGTGGTACTGGGTTCGAGTCCCGGCCGGAAAGGAAATCTTAAATGCAAATATTTTTTTTCTAATTTTATAATTCTTTTTTTTTTATTTTTCCCTTTTGCGAAGTCAGTCAGTCAGTCTGACAGTCAATCAGTCAAGCACTCAGTCATTCAGTCTCAGTCAGTCAGTCAGTCACTCAGTCAGTCAGTTAGTCCTTCAGCCAGTCAGTCAAGCAGTCAGTCATTTAGTCTCAGTCAGTCAGTCATTCAGTCAGGCAGTCAGTCAGTCAGTCAGTCGGTCAGTCCTGTGCAGTCAGTTAGTCACTAAAGCAGTCAGTCAGTCTCAGTCAGTCAGTCAGTCAGTCCAGTCCAGTCTCAGTCAGTCAGTCAGTCTCGGTCAGTCAGCCAGTCAGTCAGTCAGGCAGTCAGTCAGTCGGTCAGCCTTATTCAGTCAGTCTGTCAGTCAGTCAGTCAGTCAGCCTTATTCAGTCAGTCTGTCAGTCATCCTTATTCAGTCAGTCGGTCAGTCCTGTCCAGTCAGTTAGTCAGTCAAGCAGTCAGTCAGGTAGTCAAGCAGTCAGTCAGTCAGTGTCAGTCAGTCATTCAGTCATTCAGTCAGTCAGTGAAATAGCCAGTCAGAGAGTCAAGCAGTCAGTCAGTCAGTCTCAGTCAGTCAGTTAGTCAGTCAGTCAGTCAGTCAGTCAGTCAGTCCAGTCTCAGTCAGTCAGGCAGTTAGTCAGTCAGTCTCGGTCAGTCAGTGAGTCAGTCCAGTCTCAGTCAGTCAGGCAGTTAGTCAGTCAGTCTCGGTCAGTCAGTGAGTCAGTCAGTCAGTATCAGTCAGTCAGTGAGTCAGTCTGTCAGTCAGGCAGTATCAGTCAGGCAGTAAGACTCCGCTCGACAGAACTCCGATAGCCTAATGGCTAGACCGCTGGTCTTCCAAGCGAGTGGCCTGGGTTCGAGTCCCAGCCGGAGCGAATATCTTCAATGTATATATTTCTTTTCTAATTTGAAAATTCTTTTTTTTTTTCAATTTCTTTCCTTTGCAATTATTGATTATTTATGTTGGGAAGAAAATTCTGAGTCAGTTTAATTTTTCGACACGAAGATTTCAAAGTGTTTAAATAAACAATTACCAAGGTGCATTTTTTGTTTTTATTATATTTAAAACTCCCACCGACAGAGCTCCCATAGACTAATGGCTAGAGTGTTAGGCTTCCGAGCGAGTGGCCCTGGGTTCGAGTCCCAGCCTGAACGAAAATCATCAATGTATACTTTTAGTTTCTAATTTGAAATTTCTTCTTCTTTTTTTTTTAATTTTTCTCTTTTGCGAATATTGATTATTTATGTAGGGAGAAAAATTCTGAGTCAGTTTAATTATTCGACCTGTAAATTTCAAAGTGTTTGAATCAATAATTACCAAGGTGCATTTTTTGTTTTTATTATATTTAAGACTTCCATCGACAGAGCTCCGATAGCCTAATGGCTAGACCGTTGGGTTCCTAGCGCGTGGTACTGGGTTCGAGTCCCGGCCGGAAAGGAAATCTTAAATGCAAATATTTTTTTTCTAATTTTATAATTCTTTTTTTTTTATTTTTCCCTTTTGCGAAGTCAGTCAGTCAGTCTGACAGTCAATCAGTCAAGCACTCAGTCATTCAGTCTCAGTCAGTCAGTCAGTCACTCAGTCAGTCAGTTAGTCCTTCAGCCAGTCAGTCAAGCAGTCAGTCATTTAGTCTCAGTCAGTCAGTCATTCAGTCAGGCAGTCAGTCAGTCAGTCAGTCGGTCAGTCCTGTGCAGTCAGTTAGTCACTAAAGCAGTCAGTCAGTCTCAGTCAGTCAGTCAGTCAGTCCAGTCCAGTCTCAGTCAGTCAGTCAGTCTCGGTCAGTCAGCCAGTCAGTCAGTCAGGCAGTCAGTCAGTCGGTCAGCCTTATTCAGTCAGTCTGTCAGTCAGTCAGTCAGTCAGCCTTATTCAGTCAGTCTGTCAGTCATCCTTATTCAGTCAGTCGGTCAGTCCTGTCCAGTCAGTTAGTCAGTCAAGCAGTCAGTCAGGTAGTCAAGCAGTCAGTCAGTCAGTGTCAGTCAGTCATTCAGTCATTCAGTCAGTCAGTGAAATAGCCAGTCAGAGAGTCAAGCAGTCAGTCAGTCAGTCTCAGTCAGTCAGTTAGTCAGTCAGTCAGTCAGTCAGTCAGTCAGTCCAGTCTCAGTCAGTCAGGCAGTTAGTCAGTCAGTCTCGGTCAGTCAGTGAGTCAGTCCAGTCTCAGTCAGTCAGGCAGTTAGTCAGTCAGTCTCGGTCAGTCAGTGAGTCAGTCAGTCAGTATCAGTCAGTCAGTGAGTCAGTCTGTCAGTCAGGCAGTATCAGTCAGGCAGTAAGACTCCGCTCGACAGAACTCCGATAGCCTAATGGCTAGACCGCTGGTCTTCCAAGCGAGTGGCCTGGGTTCGAGTCCCAGCCGGAGCGAATATCTTCAATGTATATATTTCTTTTCTAATTTGAAAATTCTTTTTTTTTTTCAATTTCTTTCCTTTGCAATTATTGATTATTTATGTTGGGAAGAAAATTCTGAGTCAGTTTAATTTTTCGACACGAAGATTTCAAAGTGTTTAAATAAACAATTACCAAGGTGCATTTTTTGTTTTTATTATATTTAAAACTCCCACCGACAGAGCTCCCATAGACTAATGGCTAGAGTGTTAGGCTTCCAAGCGAGTGGCCCTGGGTTCGAGTCCCAGCCTGAACGAAAATCTTCAATGTATACTTTTAGTTTCTAATTTGAAATTTCTTCTTCTTTTTTTTTTAATTTTTCTCTTTTGCGAATATTGATTATTTATGTAGGGAGAAAAATTCTGAGTCAGTTTAATTATTCGACCTGTAAATTTCAAAGTGTTTGAATCAATAATTACCAAGGTGCATTTTTAGTTTTTATTATATTTAAGACTTCCATCGACAGAGCTCCGATAGCCTAATGGCTAGACCATTGGGTTCCAAGCGCGTGGTACTGGGTTCGAGTCCCGGCCGGAACGAAAATCTTCCATGTATATATTTCTCTTCTAATTTGAAGATTCTTTTTTTTTTCAATTTCTTTCTTTTGCAAATATGGATTATTTATGTACGGAAGAAAATTCTGAGTCAGTTTAATCATTCGACCTTTAGATTTCAAAGATTTTAGATCAATAATTACTAAGGTGCATTTTTTGTTTTTATTATAATTAAGACACCGATCAACAGAGATCCGATAGTATATTGGCGAGAGCGTTGGGCTTCCATGAGTGTCGCCCTGGGTTCAAATCCCAGCCGGAAAGGAAATCTTAAATGCAAATATTTTTTTCTAATTTTATAATTCTTTTTTTTTATTTTTCCCTTTTGCGAAGTCAGTCAGTCAGTCTGACAGTCAATCAGTCAAGCACTCAGTCATTCAGTCTCAGTCAGTCAGTCCAGTCAGTCAGTCACTCAGTCAGTCAGTTAGTCCTTCAGCCAGTCAGTCAAGCAGTCAGTCATTTAGTCTCAGTCAGTCAGTCAGGCAGTCAGTCAGTCAGTCAGGCAGTCAGTCAGTCAGTCAGTCGGTCAGTCCTGTGCAGTCAGTTAGTCACTAAAGCAGTCAGTCAGTCTCAGTCAGTCAGTCAGTCAGTCAGTCCAGTCCAGTCCAGTCTCAGTCAGTCAGTCAGTCAGTCTCGGTCAGTCAGTCAGTCAGTCATTCAGTCAGTCAGTCAGTCAGGCAGTCAGTCAGTCTGTCAGCCTTATTCAGTCAGTCTGTCAGTCAGTCTGTCAGTCAGCCTTATTCAGTCAGTCTGTCAGTCATCCTTATTCAGTCAGTCTGTCAGTCAGTCAGTCGGTCAGTCCTGTCCAGTCAGTTAGTCAGTCAAGCAGTCAGTCAGGTAGTCAAGCAGTCAGTCAGTCAGTGTCAGTCAGTCATTTAGTCATTCAGTCAGTCAGTGAAATAGCCAGTCAGAGAGTCAAGCAGTCAGTCAGTCAGTCTCAGTCAGTCAGTTAGTCAGTCAGTCTCGGTCAGTCAGTCAGTCAGTCCAGTCTCAGTCAGTCAGTCAGTGAGTCAGTCTGTCAGTCAGGCAGTATCAGTCAGGCAGTAAGACTCCGCTCGACAGAACTCCGATAGCCTAATGGCTAGACCGCTGGTCTTCCAAGCGAGTGGCCTGGGTTCGAGTCCCAGCCGGAGCGAATATCTTCAATGTATATATTTCTTTTCTAATTTGAAAATTCTTTTTTTTTTCAATTTCTTTCCTTTGCAATTATTGATTATTTATGTAGGGAAGAAAATTCTGAGTCAGTTTAATTTTTCGACACAAAGATTTCAAAGTGTTTAAATAAACAATTACCAAGGTTCATTTTTTGTTTTTATTATATTTAAAACTCCCACCGACAGAGCTCCCATAGACTAATGGCTAGAGTGTTAGGCTTCCAAGCGAGTGGCCCTGGGTTCAAGTCCCAGCCTGAACGAAAATCTTCAATGTATACTTTCAGTTTCTAATTTGAAATTTCTTCTTCTTTTTTTAAAATTTTTCTCTTTTGCGAATATTGATTATTTATGTAGGGAGAAAAATTCTGAGTCAGTTTAATTATTCGACCTGTAAATTTCAAAGTGTTTGAATCAATAATTACCAAGGTGCATTTTTTGTTTTTATTATATTTAAGACTTCCGTCGACAGAGCTCCGATAGCCTAATGGCTAGACCGTTGGGTTCCTAGCGCGTGGTACTGGGTTCGAGTCCCGGCCGGAAAGGAAATCTTAAATGCAAATATTTTTTTCTAATTTTATAATTCTTTTTTTTTTATTTTTCCCTTTTGCGAAGTCAGTCAGTCAGTCTGACAGTCAATCAGTCAAGCACTCAGTCATTCAGTCTCAGTCAGTCAGTCCAGTCAGTCAGTCACTCAGTCAGTCAGTTAGTCCTTCAGCCAGTCAGTCAAGCAGTCAGTCATTTAGTCTCAGTCAGTCAGTCATTCAGTCAGTCAGTCAGTCAGGCAGTCAGTCAGTCAGTCAGTCGGTCAGTCCTGTGCAGTCAGTTAGTCACTAAAGCAGTCAGTCAGTCTCAGTCAGTCAGTCAGTCAGTCAGTCAGTCCAGTCCAGTCTCAGTCAGTCAGTCAGTCAGTCTCGGTCAGTCAGTCAGTCAGTCATTCAGTCAGTCAGTCAGTCAGGCAGTCAGTCAGTCGGTCAGCCTTATTCAGTCAGTCTGTCAGTCAGTCAGTCGGTCAGTCCTGTTCAGTCAGTTAGTCAGTCAAGCAGTCAGTCAGGTAGTCAAGCAGTCAGTCAGTCAGTGTGAGTCAGTCATTTAGTCATTCAGTCAGTCAGTGAAATAGCCAGTCAGAGAGTCAAGCAGTCAGTCAGTCAGTCTCAGTCAGTCAGTTAGTCAGTCAGTCAGTCAGTCAGTCAGTCAGTCAGTCCAGTCTCAGTCAGTCAGGCAGTTAGTCAGTCAGTCTCGGTCAGTCAGTGAGTCAGTCAGTCAGTATCAGTCAGTCAGTGAGTCAGTCTGTCAGTCAGGCAGTATCAGTCAGGCAGTAAGACTCCGCTCGACAGAACTCCGATAGCCTAATGGCTAGACCGCTGGTCTTCCAAGCGAGTGCCCTGGGTTCAAGTCCCAGCCGGAGCGAATATCTTCAATGTATATATTTCTTTTCTAATTTGAAAATTCTTTTTTTTTTCAATTTCTTTCCTTTGCAATTATTGATTATTTATGTAGGGAAGAAAATTCTGAGTCAGTTTAATTTTTCGACACGAAGATTTCAAAGTGTTTAAATAAACAATTACCAAGGTTCATTTTTTGTTTTTATTATATTTAAAACTCCCACCGACAGAGCTCGCATAGACTAATGGCTAGAGTGTTAGGCTTCCAAGCGAGTGGCCCTGGGTTCGAGTTCCAGCCTGAACGAAAATCTTCAATGTACACTTTTAGTTTCTAATTTGAAATTTCTTCTTCTTTTTTTTAATTTTTCTCTTTTGCGAATATTGATTATTTATGTAGAGAGAAAAATTCTGAGTCAGTTTAATTATTCGACCTGTAAATTTCAAAGTGTTTGAATCAATAATTACCAAGGTGCATTTTTTGTTTTTATTATATTTAAGACTTCCGTCGACAGAGCTCCGATAGCCTAATGGCTAGACTGTTGGGTTCCTAGCGCGTGGTACTGGGTTCGAGTCCCGGCCGGAAAGGAAATCTTAAATGCAAATATTTTTTTCTAATTTTATAATTCTTTTTTTTTTATTTTTCCCTTTTGCGAAGTCAGTCAGTCAGTCTGACAGTCAATCAGTCAAGCACTCAGTCATTCAGTCTCAGTCAGTCAGTCCAGTCAGTCAGTCACTCAGTCAGTCAGTTAGTCCTTCAGCCAGTCAGTCAAGCAGTCAGTCATTTAGTCTCAGTCAGTCATTCAGTCAGTCAGTCAGTCAGGCAGTCAGTCAGTCAGTCAGTCGGTCAGTCCTGTGCAGTCAGTTAGTCACTAAAGCAGTAAGTCAGTCTCAGTCAGTCAGTCAGTCAGTCAGTCAGTGAGTCAGTCTGTCAGTCAGGCAGTATCAGTCAGGCAGTAAGACTCCGCTCGACAGAACTCCGATAGCCTAATGGCTAGACCGCTGGTCTTCCAAGCGAGTGCCCTGGGTTCGAGTCCCAGCCGGAGCGAATATCTTCAATGTATATATTTCTTTTCTAATTTGAAAATTCTTTTTTTTTTTTTCAATTTCTTTCCTTTGCAATTATTGATTATTTATGTAGGGAAGAAAATTCTGAGTCAGTTTAATTTTTCGACACGAAGATTTCAAAGTGTTTAAATAAACAATTACCAAGGTTCATTTTTTGTTTTTATTATATTTAAAACTCCCACCGACAGAGCTCCCATAGACTAATGGCTAGAGTGTTAGGCTTCCAAGCGAGTGGCCCTGGGTTCGAGTCCCAGCCTGAACGAAAATCTTCAATGTATACTTTTAGTTTCTAATTTGAAATTTCTTCTTTTTTTTTTTTTAATTTTTCTCTTTTGCGAATATTGATTATTTATGTAGGGAGAAAAATTCTGAGTCAGTTTAATTATTCGACCTGTAAATTTCAAAGTGTTTGAATCAATAATTACCAAGGTGCATTTTTTGTTTTTATTATATTTAAGACTTCCATCGACACAGCTCCGATAGCCTTATGGCTAGACCGTTGGGTTCCTAGCGCGTGGTACTGGGTTCGAGTCCCGGCCGGAACGAAAATCTTCCATGTATATATTTCTCTTCTAATTTGAAGATTCTTTTTTTTTTCAATTTCTTTCTTTTGCAAATATGGATTATTTATGTACGGAAGAAAATTCTGAGTCAGTTTAATCATTCGACCTTTAGATTTCAAAGATTTTAGATCAATAATTACTAAGGTGCATTTTTTGTTTTTATTATAATTAAGACACCGATCAACAGAGATCCGATAGTATATTGGCGAGAGCGTTGGGCTTCCATGAGTGTCGCCCTGGGTTCAAATCCCAGCCGGAAAGGAAATCTTAAATGCAAATATTTTTTTCTAATTTTATAATTCTTTTTTTTTTATTTTTCCCTTTTGCGAAGTCAGTCAGTCAGTCTGACAGTCAATCAGTCAAGCACTCAGTCATTCAGTCTCAGTCAGTCAGTCCAGTCAGTCAGTCATTCAGTCAGTCAGGCAGTCAGTCAGTCGGTCAGTCCTGTGCAGTCAGTTAGTCACTAAAGCAGTCAGTCAGTCTCAGTCAGTCAGTCAGTCAGTCAGTCCAGTCCAGTCTCAGTCAGTCAGTCAGTCAGTCTCGGTCAGTCAGTCAGTCAGTCATTCAGTCAGTCAGTCAGTCAGGCAGTCAGTCAGTCGGTCAGCCTTATTCAGTCAGTCTGTCAGTCAGTCAGTCTGTCAGTCAGTCAGTCGGTCAGTCCTGTCCAGTCAGTTAGTCAGTCAAGCAGTCAGTCAGGTAGTCAAGCAGTCAGTCAGTCAGTGTGAGTCAGTCATTTAGTCATTCAGTCAGTCAGTGAAATAGCCAGTCAGAGAGTCAAGCAGTCAGTCAGTCAGTCTCAGTCAGTCAGTTAGTCAGTCAGTCAGTCAGTCAGTCAGTCAGTCAGTGAGTCAGTCTGTCAGTCAGGCAGTATCAGTCAGGCAGTAAGACTCCGCTCGACAGAACTCCGATAGCCTAATGGCTAGACCGCTGGTCTTCCAAGCGAGTGCCCTGGGTTCGAGTCCCAGCCGGAGCGAATATCTTCAATGTATATATTTCTTTTCTAATTTGAAAATTCTTTTTTTTTTTCAATTTCTTTCCTTTGCAATTATTGATTATTTATGTAGGGAAGAAAATTCTGAGTCAGTTTAATTTTTCGACACTAAGATTTCAAAGTGTTTAAATAAACAATTACCAAGGTTCATTTTTTGTTTTTATTATATTTAAAACTCCCACCGACAGAGCTCCCATAGACTAATGGCTAGAGTGTTAGGCTTCCAAGCGAGTGGCCCTGGGTTCGAGTCCCAGCCTGAACGAAAATCTTCAATGTATACTTTCAGTTTCTAATTTGAAATTTCTTCTTCTTTTTTTTAAATTTTTCTCTTTTGCGAATATTGATTATTTATGTAGGGAGAAAAATTCTGAGTCAGTTTAATTATTCGACCTGTAAATTTCAAAGTGTTTGAATCAATAATTACCAAGGTGCATTTTTTGTTTTTATTATATTTAAGACTTCCGTCGACAGAGCTCCGATAGCCTAATGGCTAGACCGTTGGGTTCCTAGCGCGTGGTACTGGGTTCGAGTCCCGGCCGGAAAGGAAATCTTAAATGCAAATATTTTTTTCTAATTTTATAATTCTTTTTTTTTTATTTTTCCCTTTTGCGAAGTCAGTCAGTCAGTCTGACAGTCAATCAGTCAAGCACTCAGTCATTCAGTCTCAGTCAGTCAGTCCAGTCAGTCAGTCACTCAGTCAGTCAGTTAGTCCTTCAGCCAGTCAGTCAAGCAGTCAGTCATTTAGTCTCAGTCAGTCAGTCATTCAGTCAGTCAGTCAGTCAGGCAGTCAGTCAGTCAGTCAGTCGGTCAGTCCTGTGCAGTCAGTTAGTCACTAAAGCAGTCAGTCAGTCTCAGTCAGTCAGTCAGTCAGTCAGTCAGTCCAGTCCAGTCTCAGTCAGTCAGTCAGTCAGTCTCGGTCAGTCAGTCAGTCAGTCATTCAGTCAGTCAGTCAGTCAGGCAGTCAGTCAGTCGGTCAGCCTTATTCAGTCAGTCTGTCAGTCAGTCAGTCGGTCAGTCCTGTTCAGTCAGTTAGTCAGTCAAGCAGTCAGTCAGGTAGTCAAGCAGTCAGTCAGTCAGTGTGAGTCAGTCATTTAGTCATTCAGTCAGTCAGTGAAATAGCCAGTCAGAGAGTCAAGCAGTCAGTCTGTCAGTCTCAGTCAGTCAGTTAGTCAGTCAGTCAGTCAGTCAGTCAGTCAGTCAGTCCAGTCTCAGTCAGTCAGGCAGTTAGTCAGTCAGTCTCGGTCAGTCAGTGAGTCAGTCAGTCAGTATCAGTCAGTCAGTGAGTCAGTCTGTCAGTCAGGCAGTATCAGTCAGGCAGTAAGACTCCGCTCGACAGAACTCCGATAGCCTAATGGCTAGACCGCTGGTCTTCCAAGCGAGTGCCCTGGGTTCAAGTCCCAGCCGGAGCGAATATCTTCAATGTATATATTTCTTTTCTAATTTGAAAATTCTTTTTTTTTCAATTTCTTTCCTTTGCAATTATTGATTATTTATGTAGGGAAGAAAATTCTGAGTCAGTTTAATTTTTCGACACGAAGATTTCAAAGTGTTTAAATAAACAATTACCAAGGTTCATTTTTTGTTTTTATTATATTTAAAACTCCCACCGACAGAGCTCGCATAGACTAATGGCTAGAGTGTTAGGCTTCCAAGCGAGTGGCCCTGGGTTCGAGTTCCAGCCTGAACGAAGATCTTCAATGTACACTTTTAGTTTCTAATTTGAAATTTCTTCTTCTTTTTTTTTAATTTTTCTCTTTTGCGAATATTGATTATTTATGTAGAGAGAAAAATTCTGAGTCAGTTTAATTATTCGACCTGTAAATTTCAAAGTGTTTGAATCAATAATTACCAAGGTGCATTTTTTGTTTTTATTATATTTAAGACTTCCGTCGACAGAGCTCCGATAGCCTAATGGCTAGACCGTTGGGTTCCTAGCGCGTGGTACTGGGTTCGAGTCCCGGCCGGAAAGGAAATCTTAAATGCAAATATTTTTTTCTAATTTTATAATTCTTTTTTTTTTATTTTTCCCTTTTGCGAAGTCAGTCAGTCAGTCTGACAGTCAATCAGTCAAGCACTCAGTCATTCAGTCTCAGTCAGTCAGTCCAGTCAGTCAGTCACTCAGTCAGTCAGTTAGTCCTTCAGCCAGTCAGTCAAGCAGTCAGTCATTTAGTCTCAGTCAGTCATTTAGTCTCAGTCAGTCAGTCATTCAGTCAGTCAGTCAGTCAGGCAGTCAGTCAGTCAGTCAGTCGGTCAGTCCTGTGCAGTCAGTTAGTCACTAAAGCAGTAAGTCAGTCTCAGTCAGTCAGTCAGTCAGTCAGTCCAGTCCAGTCTCAGTCAGTCAGTCAGTCAGTCTCGGTCAGTCATTCAGTCAGTCAGTCAGTCAGGCAGTCAGTCAGTCGGTCAGCCTTATTCAGTCAGTCTGTCAGTCAGTCAGTCGGTCAGTCAGTCAGTCGGTCAGTCCTGTCCAGTCAGTTAGTCAGTCAAGCAGTCAGTCAGGTAGTCAAGCAGTCAGTCAGTCAGTGTGAGTCAGTCATTTAGTCATTCAGTCATTCAGTGAAATAGCCAGTCAGAGAGTCAAGCAGTCAGTCAGTCAGTCTCAGTCAGTCAGTTAGTCAGTCAGTCAGTCAGTCAGTCAGTCAGTCAGTGAGTCAGTCTGTCAGTCAGGCAGTATCAGTCAGGCAGTAAGACTCCGCTCGACAGAACTCCGATAGCCTAATGGCTAGACCGCTGGTCTTCCAAGCGAGTGCCCTGGGTTCGAGTCCCAGCCGGAGCGAATATCTTCAATGTATATATTTCTTTTCTAATTTGAAAATTCTTTTTTTTTTTTCAATTTCTTTCCTTTGCAATTATTGATTATTTATGTAGGGAAGAAAATTCTGAGTCAGTTTAATTTTTCGACACGAAGATTTCAAAGTGTTTAAATAAACAATTACCAAGGTTCATTTTTTGTTTTTATTATATTTAAAACTCCCACCGACAGAGCTCCCATAGACTAATGGCTAGAGTGTTAGGCTTCCAAGCGAGTGGCCCTGGGTTCGAGTCCCAGCCTGAACGAAAATCTTCAATGTATACTTTCAGTTTCTAATTTGAAATTTCTTCTTCTTTTTTTTTAATTTTTCTCTTTTGCGAATATTGATTATTTCTGTAGGGAGAAAAATTCTGAGTCAGTTTAATTATTCGACCTGTAAATTTCAAAGTGTTTGAATCAATAATTACCAAGGTGCATTTTTTGTTTTTATTATATTTAAGACTTCCGTCGACAGAGCTCCGATAGCCTAATGGCTAGACCGTTGGGTTCCTAGCGCGTGGTACTGGGTTCGAGTCCCGGCCGGAAAGGAAATCTTAAATGCAAATATTTTTTTCTAATTTTATATTTTTTTTTTATTTTTCCCTTTTGCGAAGTCAGTCAGTCAGTCTGACAGTCAATCAGTCAAGCACTCAGTCATTCAGTCTCAGTCAGTCAGTCCAGTCAGTCAGTCACTCAGTCAGTCAGTTAGTCCTTCAGCCAGTCAGTCAAGCAGTCAGTCATTTAGTCTCAGTCAGTCAGTCATTCAGTCAGTCAGTCAGTCAGGCAGTCAGTCAAGCAGTCAGTCAGTCATTCAGTCAGTCAGGCAGTCAGTCAGTCAGTCAGTCGGTCAGTCCTGTGCAGTCAGTTAGTCACTAAAGCAGTCAGTCAGTCTCAGTCAGTCAGTCAGTCAGTCAGTCCAGTCCAGTCTCAGTCAGTCAGTCAGTCAGTCTCGGTCAGTCAGTCAGTCAGTCATTCAGTCAGTCAGTCAGTCAGGCAGTCAGTCAGTCGGTCAGCCTTATTCAGTCAGTCTGTCAGTCAGTCAGTCTGTCAGTCAGTCAGTCGGTCAGTCCTGTCCAGTCAGTTAGTCAGTCAAGCAGTCAGTCAGGTAGTCAAGCAGTCAGTCAGTCAGTGTGAGTCAGTCATTTAGTCATTCAGTCAGTCAGTGAAATAGCCAGTCAGAGAGTCAAGCAGTCAGTCAGTCAGTCTCAGTCAGTCAGTTAGTCAGTCAGTCAGTCAGTCAGTCAGTCAGTCAGTGAGTCAGTCTGTCAGTCAGGCAGTATCAGTCAGGCAGTAAGACTCCGCTCGACAGAACTCCGATAGCCTAATGGCTAGACCGCTGGTCTTCCAAGCGAGTGCCCTGGGTTCGAGTCCCAGCCGGAGCGAATATCTTCAATGTATATATTTCTTTTCTAATTTGAAAATTCTTTTTTTTTTTCAATTTCTTTCCTTTGCAATTATTGATTATTTATGTAGGGAAGAAAATTCTGAGTCAGTTTAATTTTTCGACACTAAGATTTCAAAGTGTTTAAATAAACAATTACCAAGGTTCATTTTTTGTTTTTATTATATTTAAAACTCCCACCGACAGAGCTCCCATAGACTAATGGCTAGAGTGTTAGGCTTCCAAGCGAGTGGCCCTGGGTTCGAGTCCCAGCCTGAACGAAAATCTTCAATGTATACTTTCAGTTTCTAATTTGAAATTTCTTCTTCTTTTTTTTAAATTTTTCTCTTTTGCGAATATTGATTATTTATGTAGGGAGAAAAATTCTGAGTCAGTTTAATTATTCGACCTGTAAATTTCAAAGTGTTTGAATCAATAATTACCAAGGTGCATTTTTTGTTTTTATTATATTTAAGACTTCCGTCGACAGAGCTCCGATAGCCTAATGGCTAGACCGTTGGGTTCCTAGCGCGTGGTACTGGGTTCGAGTCCCGGCCGGAAAGGAAATCTTAAATGCAAATATTTTTTTCTAATTTTATAATTCTTTTTTTTTTATTTTTCCCTTTTGCGAAGTCAGTCAGTCAGTCTGACAGTCAATCAGTCAAGCACTCAGTCATTCAGTCTCAGTCAGTCAGTCCAGTCAGTCAGTCACTCAGTCAGTCAGTTAGTCCTTCAGCCAGTCAGTCAAGCAGTCAGTCATTTAGTCTCAGTCAGTCAGTCATTCAGTCAGTCAGTCAGTCAGGCAGTCAGTCAGTCAGTCAGTCGGTCAGTCCTGTGCAGTCAGTTAGTCACTAAAGCAGTCAGTCAGTCTCAGTCAGTCAGTCAGTCAGTCAGTCAGTCCAGTCCAGTCTCAGTCAGTCAGTCAGTCAGTCTCGGTCAGTCAGTCAGTCAGTCATTCAGTCAGTCAGTCAGTCAGGCAGTCAGTCAGTCGGTCAGCCTTATTCAGTCAGTCTGTCAGTCAGTCAGTCGGTCAGTCCTGTTCAGTCAGTTAGTCAGTCAAGCAGTCAGTCAGGTAGTCAAGCAGTCAGTCAGTCAGTGTGAGTCAGTCATTTAGTCATTCAGTCAGTCAGTGAAATAGCCAGTCAGAGAGTCAAGCAGTCAGTCTGTCAGTCTCAGTCAGTCAGTTAGTCAGTCAGTCAGTCAGTCAGTCAGTCAGTCAGTCCAGTCTCAGTCAGTCAGGCAGTTAGTCAGTCAGTCTCGGTCAGTCAGTGAGTCAGTCAGTCAGTATCAGTCAGTCAGTGAGTCAGTCTGTCAGTCAGGCAGTATCAGTCAGGCAGTAAGACTCCGCTCGACAGAACTCCGATAGCCTAATGGCTAGACCGCTGGTCTTCCAAGCGAGTGCCCTGGGTTCAAGTCCCAGCCGGAGCGAATATCTTCAATGTATATATTTCTTTTCTAATTTGAAAATTCTTTTTTTTTCAATTTCTTTCCTTTGCAATTATTGATTATTTATGTAGGGAAGAAAATTCTGAGTCAGTTTAATTTTTCGACACGAAGATTTCAAAGTGTTTAAATAAACAATTACCAAGGTTCATTTTTTGTTTTTATTATATTTAAAACTCCCACCGACAGAGCTCGCATAGACTAATGGCTAGAGTGTTAGGCTTCCAAGCGAGTGGCCCTGGGTTCGAGTTCCAGCCTGAACGAAGATCTTCAATGTACACTTTTAGTTTCTAATTTGAAATTTCTTCTTCTTTTTTTTTAATTTTTCTCTTTTGCGAATATTGATTATTTATGTAGAGAGAAAAATTCTGAGTCAGTTTAATTATTCGACCTGTAAATTTCAAAGTGTTTGAATCAATAATTACCAAGGTGCATTTTTTGTTTTTATTATATTTAAGACTTCCGTCGACAGAGCTCCGATAGCCTAATGGCTAGACCGTTGGGTTCCTAGCGCGTGGTACTGGGTTCGAGTCCCGGCCGGAAAGGAAATCTTAAATGCAAATATTTTTTTCTAATTTTATAATTCTTTTTTTTTTATTTTTCCCTTTTGCGAAGTCAGTCAGTCAGTCTGACAGTCAATCAGTCAAGCACTCAGTCATTCAGTCTCAGTCAGTCAGTCCAGTCAGTCAGTCACTCAGTCAGTCAGTTAGTCCTTCAGCCAGTCAGTCAAGCAGTCAGTCATTTAGTCTCAGTCAGTCATTTAGTCTCAGTCAGTCAGTCATTCAGTCAGTCAGTCAGTCAGGCAGTCAGTCAGTCAGTCAGTCGGTCAGTCCTGTGCAGTCAGTTAGTCACTAAAGCAGTAAGTCAGTCTCAGTCAGTCAGTCAGTCAGTCAGTCCAGTCCAGTCTCAGTCAGTCAGTCAGTCAGTCTCGGTCAGTCAGTCAGTCAGTCATTCAGTCAGTCAGTCAGTCAGGCAGTCAGTCAGTCGGTCAGCCTTATTCAGTCAGTCTGTCAGTCAGTCAGTCGGTCAGTCAGTCAGTCGGTCAGTCCTGTCCAGTCAGTTAGTCAGTCAAGCAGTCAGTCAGGTAGTCAAGCAGTCAGTCAGTCAGTGTGAGTCAGTCATTTAGTCATTCAGTCATTCAGTGAAATAGCCAGTCAGAGAGTCAAGCAGTCAGTCAGTCAGTCTCAGTCAGTCAGTCAGTCAGTCAGTCAGTGAGTCAGTCTGTCAGTCAGGCAGTATCAGTCAGGCAGTAAGACTCCGCTCGACAGAACTCCGATAGCCTAATGGCTAGACCGCTGGTCTTCCAAGCGAGTGCCCTGGGTTCGAGTCCCAGCCGGAGCGAATATCTTCAATGTATATATTTCTTTTCTAATTTGAAAATTCTTTTTTTTTTTCAATTTCTTTCCTTTGCAATTATTGATTATTTATGTAGGGAAGAAAATTCTGAGTCAGTTTAATTTTTCGACACGAAGATTTCAAAGTGTTTAAATAAACAATTACCAAGGTTCATTTTTTGTTTTTATTATATTTAAAACTCCCACCGACAGAGCTCCCATAGACTAATGGCTAGAGTGTTAGGCTTCCAAGCGAGTGGCCCTGGGTTCGAGTCCCAGCCTGAACGAAAATCTTCAATGTATACTTTCAGTTTCTAATTTGAAATTTCTTCTTCTTTTTTTTTAATTTTTCTCTTTTGCGAATATTGATTATTTCTGTAGGGAGAAAAATTCTGAGTCAGTTTAATTATTCGACCTGTAAATTTCAAAGTGTTTGAATCAATAATTACCAAGGTGCATTTTTTGTTTTTATTATATTTAAGACTTCCGTCGACAGAGCTCCGATAGCCTAATGGCTAGACCGTTGGGTTCCTAGCGCGTGGTACTGGGTTCGAGTCCCGGCCGGAAAGGAAATCTTAAATGCAAATATTTTTTTCTAATTTTATATTTTTTTTTTATTTTTCCCTTTTGCGAAGTCAGTCAGTCAGTCTGACAGTCAATCAGTCAAGCACTCAGTCATTCAGTCTCAGTCAGTCAGTCCAGTCAGTCAGTCACTCAGTCAGTCAGTTAGTCCTTCAGCCAGTCAGTCAAGCAGTCAGTCATTTAGTCTCAGTCAGTCAGTCATTCAGTCAGTCAGTCAGTCAGGCAGTCAGTCAAGCAGTCAGTCAGTCATTCAGTCAGTCAGGCAGTCAGTCAGTCAGTCAGTCGGTCAGTCCTGTGCAGTCAGTTAGTCACTAAAGCAGTCAGTCAGTCTCAGTCAGTCAGTCAGTCAGTCAGTCCAGTCCAGTCTCAGTCAGTCAGTCAGTCAGTCTCGGTCAGTCAGTCAGTCAGTCATTCAGTCAGTCAGTCAGTCAGGCAGTCAGTCAGTCGGTCAGCCTTATTCAGTCAGTCTGTCAGTCAGTCAGTCTGTCAGTCAGTCAGTCGGTCAGTCCTGTCCAGTCAGTTAGTCAGTCAAGCAGTCAGTCAGGTAGTCAAGCAGTCAGTCAGTCAGTGTGAGTCAGTCATTTAGTCATTCAGTCAGTCAGTGAAATAGCCAGTCAGAGAGTCAAGCAGTCAGTCAGTCAGTCTCAGTCAGTCAGTTAGTCAGTCAGTCAGTCAGTCAGTCAGTCAGTCAGTGAGTCAGTCTGTCAGTCAGGCAGTATCAGTCAGGCAGTAAGACTCCGCTCGACAGAACTCCGATAGCCTAATGGCTAGACCGCTGGTCTTCCAAGCGAGTGCCCTGGGTTCGAGTCCCAGCCGGAGCGAATATCTTCAATGTATATATTTCTTTTCTAATTTGAAAATTCTTTTTTTTTTCAATTTCTTTCCTTTGCAATTATTGATTATTTATGTAGGGAAGAAAATTCTGAGTCAGTTTAATTTTTCGACACTAAGATTTCAAAGTGTTTAAATAAACAATTACCAAGGTTCATTTTTTGTTTTTATTATATTTAAAACTCCCACCGACAGAGCTCCCATAGACTAATGGCTAGAGTGTTAGGCTTCCAAGCGAGTGGCCCTGGGTTCGAGTCCCAGCCTGAACGAAAATCTTCAATGTATACTTTCAGTTTCTAATTTGAAATTTCTTCTTCTTTTTTTTAAATTTTTCTCTTTTGCGAATATTGATTATTTATGTAGGGAGAAAAATTCTGAGTCAGTTTAATTATTCGACCTGTAAATTTCAAAGTGTTTGAATCAATAATTACCAAGGTGCATTTTTTGTTTTTATTATATTTAAGACTTCCGTCGACAGAGCTCCGATAGCCTAATGGCTAGACCGTTGGGTTCCTAGCGCGTGGTACTGGGTTCGAGTCCCGGCCGGAAAGGAAATCTTAAATGCAAATATTTTTTTCTAATTTTATAATTCTTTTTTTTTTATTTTTCCCTTTTGCGAAGTCAGTCAGTCAGTCTGACAGTCAATCAGTCAAGCACTCAGTCATTCAGTCTCAGTCAGTCAGTCCAGTCAGTCAGTCACTCAGTCAGTCAGTTAGTCCTTCAGCCAGTCAGTCAAGCAGTCAGTCATTTAGTCTCAGTCAGTCAGTCATTCAGTCAGTCAGTCAGTCAGGCAGTCAGTCAGTCAGTCAGTCGGTCAGTCCTGTGCAGTCAGTTAGTCACTAAAGCAGTCAGTCAGTCTCAGTCAGTCAGTCAGTCAGTCAGTCAGTCCAGTCCAGTCTCAGTCAGTCAGTCAGTCAGTCTCGGTCAGTCAGTCAGTCAGTCATTCAGTCAGTCAGTCAGTCAGGCAGTCAGTCAGTCGGTCAGCCTTATTCAGTCAGTCTGTCAGTCAGTCAGTCGGTCAGTCCTGTTCAGTCAGTTAGTCAGTCAAGCAGTCAGTCAGGTAGTCAAGCAGTCAGTCAGTCAGTGTGAGTCAGTCATTTAGTCATTCAGTCAGTCAGTGAAATAGCCAGTCAGAGAGTCAAGCAGTCAGTCAGTCAGTCTCAGTCAGTCAGTTAGTCAGTCAGTCAGTCAGTCAGTCAGTCAGTCAGTCCAGTCTCAGTCAGTCAGGCAGTTAGTCAGTCAGTCTCGGTCAGTCAGTGAGTCAGTCAGTCAGTATCAGTCAGTCAGTGAGTCAGTCTGTCAGTCAGGCAGTATCAGTCAGGCAGTAAGACTCCGCTCGACAGAACTCCGATAGCCTAATGGCTAGACCGCTGGTCTTCCAAGCGAGTGCCCTGGGTTCAAGTCCCAGCCGGAGCGAATATCTTCAATGTATATATTTCTTTTCTAATTTGAAAATTCTTTTTTTTTTCAATTTCTTTCCTTTGCAATTATTGATTATTTATGTAGGGAAGAAAATTCTGAGTCAGTTTAATTTTTCGACACGAAGATTTCAAAGTGTTTAAATAAACAATTACCAAGGTTCATTTTTTGTTTTTATTATATTTAAAACTCCCACCGACAGAGCTCGCATAGACTAATGGCTAGAGTGTTAGGCTTCCAAGCGAGTGGCCCTGGGTTCGAGTTCCAGCCTGAACGAAAATCTTCAATGTACACTTTTAGTTTCTAATTTGAAATTTCTTCTTCTTTTTTTTTAATTTTTCTCTTTTGCGAATATTGATTATTTATGTAGAGAGAAAAATTCTGAGTCAGTTTAATTATTCGACCTGTAAATTTCAAAGTGTTTGAATCAATAATTACCAAGGTGCATTTTTTGTTTTTATTATATTTAAGACTTCCGTCGACAGAGCTCCGATAGCCTAATGGCTAGACCGTTGGGTTCCTAGCGCGTGGTACTGGGTTCGAGTCCCGGCCGGAAAGGAAATCTTAAATGCAAATATTTTTTTCTAATTTTATAATTCTTTTTTTTTTATTTTTCCCTTTTGCGAAGTCAGTCAGTCAGTCTGACAGTCAATCAGTCAAGCACTCAGTCATTCAGTCTCAGTCAGTCAGTCCAGTCAGTCAGTCACTCAGTCAGTCAGTTAGTCCTTCAGCCAGTCAGTCAAGCAGTCAGTCATTTAGTCTCAGTCAGTCAGTCATTCAGTCAGTCAGTCAGTCAGGCAGTCAGTCAGTCAGTCAGTCGGTCAGTCCTGTGCAGTCAGTTAGTCACTAAAGCAGTAAGTCAGTCTCAGTCAGTCAGTCAGTCAGTCAGTCCAGTCCAGTCTCAGTCAGTCAGTCAGTCAGTCTCGGTCAGTCAGTCAGTCAGTCATTCAGTCAGTCAGTCAGTCAGGCAGTCAGTCAGTCGGTCAGCCTTATTCAGTCAGTCTGTCAGTCAGTCAGTCGGTCAGTCCTGTCCAGTCAGTTAGTCAGTCAAGCAGTCAGTCAGGTAGTCAAGCAGTCAGTCAGTCAGTGTCAGTCAGTCATTTAGTCATTCAGTCAGTCAGTGAAATAGCCAGTCAGAGAGTCAAGCAGTCAATCAGTCAGTCTCAGTCAGTCAGTTAGTCAGTCAGTCAGTCAGTAAGTCAGTCAGTCCAGTCTCAGTCAGTCAGGCAGTTAGTCAGTCAGTCTCGGTCAGTCAGTGAGTCAGTCAGTCATTATTGTCAGTCAGTGAGTCAGTCTGTCAGTCAGGCAGTATCAGTCAGGCAGTAAGACTCCGCTCGACAGAACTCCGATAGCCTAATGGCTAGACCGCTGGTCTTCCAAGCGAGTGGCCTGGGTTCGAGTCCCAGCCGGAGCGAATATCTTCAATGTATATATTTCTTTTCTAATTTGAAAATTCTTTTTTTTTTCAATTTCTTTCCTTTGCAATTATTGATTATTTATGTAGGGAAGAAAATTCTGAGTCAGTTTAATTTTTCGACACAAAGATTTCAAAGTGTTTAAATAAACAATTACCAAGGTGCATTTTTTGGTTTTATTATATTTAAAACTCCCACCGACAGAGCTCCCATAGACTAATGGCTAGAGTGTTAGGCTTCCAAGCGAGTGGCCCTGGGTTCGAGTCCCAGCCTGAACGAAAATCTTCAATGTATACTTTTAGTTTCTAATTTGAAATTTCTTCTTTTTTTTTTAAATTTTTCTCTTTTGCGAATATTGATTATTTATGTAGGGAGAAAAATTCTGAGTCAGTTTAATTATTCGACCTGTAAATTTCAAAGTGTTTGAATCAATAATTACCAAGGTGCATTTTTTGTTTTTATTATATTTAAGACTTCCATCGACATAGCTCCGATAGCCTTATGGCTAGACCGTTGGGTTCCTAGCGCGTGGTACTGGGTTCGAGTCCCGGCCGGAACGAAAATCTTCCATGTATATATTTCTCTTCTAATTTGAAGATTCTTTTTTTTTCAATTTCTTTCTTTTGCAAATATGGATTATTTATGTACGGAAGAAAATTCTGAGTCAGTTTAATCATTCGACCTTTAGATTTCAAAGATTTTAGATCAATAATTACTAAGGTGCATTTTTTGTTTTTATTATAATTAAGACACCGATCAACAGAGATCCGATAGTATATTGGCGAGAGCGTTGGGCTTCCATGAGTGTCGCCCTGGGTTCAAATCCCAGCCGGAAAGGAAATCTTAAATGCAAATATTTTTTTCTAATTTTATAATTCTTTTTTTTTTTTATTTTTCCCTTTTGCGAAGTCAGTCAGTCAGTCTGACAGTCAATCAGTCAAGCACTCAGTCATTCAGTCTCAGTCAGTCAGTCCAGTCAGTCAGTCACTCAGTCAGTCAGTTAGTCCTTCAGCCAGTCAGTCAAGCAGTCAGTCAGTCATTCAGTCAGTCAGGCAGTCAGTCAGTCAGTCAGTCGGTCAGTCCTGTGCAGTCAGTTAGTCACTAAAGCAGTCAGTCAGTCTCACTCAGTCAGTCAGTCAGTCAGTCCAGTCCAGTCTCAGTCAGTCAGTCAGTCAGTCTCGGTCAGTCAGTCATTCAGTCAGTCAGTCAGTCAGTCAGGCAGTCAGCCTTATTCAGTCAGTCTGTCAGTCAGTCAGTCAGTCAGCCTTATTCAGTCAGTCTGTCAGTCATCCTTATTCAGTCAGTCTGTCAGTCAGTCAGTCGGTCAGTCCTGTCCAGTCAGTTAGTCAGTCAAGCAGTCAGTCAGGTAGTCAAGCAGTCAGTCAGTCAGTGTCAGTCAGTCATTTAGTCATTCAGTCAGTCAGTGAAATAGCCAGTCAGAGAGTCAAGCAGTCAGTCAGTCAGTCTCAGTCAGTCAGTTAGTCCAGTCTCAGTCAGTCAGGCAGTTAGTCAGTCAGTCTCGGTCAGTCAGTGAGTCAGTCAGTCAGTATCAGTCAGTCAGTGAGTCAGTCTGTCAGTCAGGCAGTATCAGTCAGGCAGTAAGACTCCGCTCGACAGAACTCCGATAGCCTAATGGCTAGACCGCTGGTCTTCCAAGCGAGTGGCCTGGGTTCGAGTCCCAGCCGGAGCGAATATCTTCAATGTATATATTTCTTTTCTAATTTGAAAATTCTTTTTT
>NC_072739.1:45508155-45557509 GCF_026930045.1 Uloborus diversus | reverse complement strand
CAAAATAAAACCTTGCACTAATCACCCACTACATCTCCATATTTTTAATCCATGTAATGCTGCTTTATTTCTAAACCGGCCTTCGATGACCCCAACATTTGGGATCCGAATGCGTCGGGTACTCTCAGACCTGCAGCTACTAGATTTTAAAACCGTCAACACAATAAACCTAATTGAACCATGGTGCGAAGTCATACCTTCTATAATTAATGATTTATCAGAATTCCCAAAACAAACTACTGCAGATACAGTTTATCAACAAGTCTTTAATGAGATCAAAAGCAAGTATTCTGGTTACAAACACATTTTTACTGACGGATCAAAAGCAAACAATCACGTCGGCTTTTCAACAATAATTAATGATCAAGTTACGGCAGAAAAACTAAACACATCTTGCTCGGTATTTACTGCAGAAATAAAAGCTATTTTTTCATCGCTACAATCAATAACCCAATCCGTCTACAAAAAGTGGGTGATATTCACTGACTCCAAGAGTTCAGTGGAAGCCATCACTCACTGCAATAATAATAGCCATCCTATAGTCATCCAGTCATATCTTTTATACAAAAACCTTATGCAAAATAATTTTGAAATTACCTTTTGTTGGATCCCTGGTCATGTGGGTATTGCAGGCAATGAGGCAGCCGATTCAGCTGCCAGAGCTGCAAGTATCCTGGTCGATAATAGTGTACCTTTCGATGATATCAAAAACGCCATCGTTGTAAGCCTCAACACGTATTGGCAGGGGAATTCAGAAATCGAAAATAAATTACATTCAATCCAGCCCTCCACTAGAGGTTTCGGATCATTAAATATCACCAGGAGAGAACAAGTCTTATTAGCTCGACTTCGCATTGGACATACCAGATTCACCCACAAATATCTCTTATGTCATGAACCAGTTCCAACATGCATTACATGTGATGTAAATCAGACAGTGTTGCACATTTTATGCAACTGCCCAAATTTTAATCTAATTCGTTATAAATATTTTAATAATTTTAACCCATCTTTGAAGGAGTTGCTGGGGGAGCCACCTCATCGCAATTTGTACTCCTTCCTCCAGGAGATTGGATTCTCCTTTTTAATTTAGTGTTTGTCTGGTCATTATGTGATTTCGTCCTTCCTTTGTTTTTCAAGATATTTTTTTCGCCCATTTTGTCTTTATTTTCAAATTGTTTAAATGTTTTTATCGGATGCACTTTTTTAATATTTGCACTTGAAGTTTTATGCTTTCTCCTTCAAAATATGCTTCTATTTACTATATTCTTTAATAAAAAATAAATAGCACATAATAAAATATCGTTTGGCGCAGTATAGCCCTCAAGGGCTCTTGCGCCATAAAAATCAAATCAACCAACCAACCAACCAGGATAACACTAACTACGATCTGATCAGCTCTTAGAGCAGGAATTAGTAAATGAAGGGAGTAAGTCAAATCATTGGCTTAGAAAAACCTTGGGCAAAGATCTCATGTCACATGACGAATGGTTGACACGTTTTGCGTGAAACTAGGGGGAAGAAACCTGATTTCTTCCTATGCTTTCCTTTACGTTCTATCACGTGACTTGAGGTCTTTACTTCACGAATGAAAGTCTACACTCCCTCCCTTTTATATCTTATCAATGGATCAGCTGCCCACCACTCATCATCCTTCTTGGTAATGATTATTATTTATTTCTCTTATAAAAGAGGTGCACTGGTATTACCATTGGTATTAGTGCGTGCAGCACACATAAAAGATTACTTCATATCAGTTTATCCTTCTGATCATTAATTTTGGCATTTACAATATTGTACAGTATTATTTGCTACTCTGCTTTTTTGAATACAGTATTTTTTGTTACTTTGTAATGGAAATGTTAATATCACTGTTCCGGTGAAAAATTGACGTAACTGCAAAATTAATTGATAAGAAGTTTTTGTCGTCGCTGGGTCCAAACGTGGTCACCCCATTCGGAGGAACACTGACAGAATTGTTTTTCAACTTTTAGCTAGCAGGGCAATCAACTATGCTTCCTTCTATGACGTTGTTTCATGTATATTTGGTTCTACTGTAAAATTACACTTTTTGAGGTTGCGTCATTGTTCCATCGGAACAGCGATATCTAGTTAAGAAATTGTTTCAAGCACTGTGAAACTAGTTTGTGTCTAAAATAATTGTGTATGCCGTTCATAAAGTAGTAACGCGAAATTTCGACGTAAGCAGGAAGTCTTGGAACGCATCCCTCGCATAGGTTGAGACTCCACCGTAATAAAATGCTCAAGACGGAAGACTCTTTACTTTTTCTTACATAATCACTCGAAGTATGTTATAGAAAAGAAACTTTACACATCATCTGCATTTAGTTTTTTTAGGTGTAGTTGAATCTCGTAATGTTTTACTGGTGCTCTTAATTACAGAATGTATTTCCGCTAATAGCGTTTATAACGTACATATATAGCGTTTATAACGTATCCTGATAACTAAATAATTTGAACCAATTTTCCTGCTGTTGAGATCAAGAGACATTTATTTAAAAAAGCAAATATTTTCCTTTAAGTACAATAACATAAATTTCATGGCTACGAGATTTGTAGCGGACAAACTTAACTGCATAACCTTCTAAGAAGCCTAACACAAAGTTTCCTAGTTCAAAACAATTAGTCTATGGGCCGAGTGCAAATATCGTTCAAGTTCGTTAACCAATCTTAGGGACTACGTGAACTTGCTTGAAATCTATTATAAATGAACTCAATAGAAAAATACAATGTTCACGAGCTGGAACTGTCTCATTAAGTTTTAATTGGTAACTGAAATAGGAACTACGTTCCGTGGACTGTTAGCACTTACACAAAAAAATTTCTGTCTAGATGGCGCTATTAAACACAATATTTATAATCTAAAAATTTAATAAACAGTTTTCCAACCGAAATTTTACTGTTTTGATAAATTTTTCCGTTGCAAAATATATTAATACGTTTTAAATTACTTACTTTCGCTTAGTAATTTTGTAACTAATAGGAAATCAAAAATTGTATTAATCCGCAGCTCTGAATGATCTTTATCTCAAGATTTCGTTTATTACACCAGAGCCAGCGCACATAGACATTGTTAAGTGCAAAAAATTAGAAGGCACTTTACTTCATAAAAAAGATATTAATGAATCACCGAATAGCAATAATTGACCTACAAAATCTTAAGAACATAAACAACTCTAACAGATGCCATCGATGTTTAAAAAATGTTACAAAATTAAACATTAGCAGACGATAAATTGAAAACTAAAAAGTATGTTTCATATCACGATGTTTCATCTTTTCCTTTTTTAATAATATTGCTTTTTGAGTACAGACGATATTTTGAGCTCATTTTTAGCCTACTTTTTCGTCAAAGTAATATTAAATAAAAAAGGACATAAAAGGTGGTTTACTGTGCTAAGGTTAATTTATCGTAAAAATATTGCTTAGTACAAAAAATAAGCAAAAAAAAAATAGATAAAATAATTAAATAAATATCAAATTCAAAAGTAGGGGTTTGAGATGGGGAAAATATGTATTTGTCGGTCGACCTATGTGCTCCCCCCCCCAAAAAAAAAAATTAACAAATCGTTCGATTCAAACTAACTTTTTTACTTCCTTTTACAAAAAAGGAAGTCTTGTATTCGCAAAAAAAATTTCACTCAAAAATTACCTCAATTTCCATTTTGCTTAGCCCCGAATGAATGTTGAGTATTTTTTTTCGACTCGACCTCACGTGGATAAGTGCCTAGACACACGAAATATCCATATGTATGTGCGTATGTGCGTATGTATGTTGCATAACTCAAGAACGGTTTGTCCTAGAAAGTTGAGCTTTGGTACATAGACTCCTAGTGGGGTCTAGTTGTGCACCTTCCCTTTTGGTTGCATTCAGGTGTTTCTAAAGGGGTCTTTGGCCACTTTTTTGGAGGAAATCTTTGTTAATTTCGATGTAAACTCAAGTGGTGTTATAATTTGGAGGACACTTGGCAATATATCGCCAGTCTTTTGGTCGCCAAGCTTACAAATTTGGCGATTTATTTTTTTTAAAATCTGGTTTCTTTCGCCACTGTTGGTGATATTCAGAGAGTAAACTACTGAATCACATTAAAATTGCCAATAATGGAAAAATTACTTTAAATTGGAATAAAAGGAAGTCGTGTTTTTTTTAAGCTTTTCCCGATGACACCTCATTCCGGTATTTCATTTTTTGATTTGAATTTTTTTCGTTCAATTTTGAACAGTTCAAAGCACTTTATATTAGCGTTTGCGGGAAAAATTTAAGGCAAATATAAAATGCGAACTTAAAGACGGATTTGTTTAAGAAAAACTTTGTTGGAAAAAGCTCTTGATGAGAATATTTTTACAAAAAATTTTTTAATTAGCCATTTAAGGGCAATTTTTCGACAATTAAATTTTTTTTTCAACATTAACGACAACGCGAAAAATTATTTTGTCACCAAAAATTGACAAAATGGAGTAGATTCTGAATACATTCTCAATTTTTGGTGACAAGAAATAAAAATGAAAGTTATTAATAAATGTAGAAATATTATATCTCATAGAATTAATATGACGGAATCAAAATGAAATGAATTTAAAGCGCAAATGTTTTTACCAGGGCTGCGGAGCTGGAGTGAAAAAGAATCAATTCCGAACTGTGACTCTTACCCTATCCCCTCGTTTGTGCACTAACTATCAAGCAAATATTCATTGCTGATGCTTGAATAATTTAATACAGTGGTGAATAACCTATTTTTTACATGCGGGCGACAACTCACATTAATAGGAATCTCGTGGACCAGATCAAATATCAAATTTATTTATATGATTTATGTTTTTCTAGATAGCATGGGAAAACAAGGGAAACAAAAGACAATTACAAACCAAAATTGCTGTCTTAATTACTACATGCTTATCTTATTGCATCTGTGTTTCAGAAATCAATTTATGACTACTTGACTTCAAAATTCATAACACCGAAAGAAGATTACTAGTATTTTTGAAAGGTTTTAGAATATATTTTTCGTTTTTTAACACTGAATACAAGGACGGGGCACTTGCATCATCATTTGATCCGCGGGCTGTAGGTTGAGCACCACTGATTTAATCAATGCTCCCAGTTCATCAGAACATTGGATGGACTATAAATGCGGGCAGTATTGAAATACTATTTAGCACTATTTCCATTGCGTCATATAATGTTCAAAAACTAGTCTCCTGTACTGTACATGCCCGAAAACTCGGTGTTCTTCGAAGAGATGTAGTACATGCAAGACGTAAAATTTTTCATGCACATAATTTTCCTCTAGTGATTGTAGCTGTATAAACTCTCAGGAGGAAAGTAACTCCATACGCAGAAACAGGATAAATGAATTCAGCGGTTCTGACGATGATACTTCAGAATGAAGAATTTGCTTCTTGAAAAAAACTATTTTTTGATGTACATACATAATGTTTTTAACGTAAATGCATAATATTTTAAATGTACATGTATAATAGTTTTTATGTATTTAAAATTTATCTGCCTCTCGCTTGTCAGTTTCACTCCTTTTCATGTATCTTTAATGGTCTGTAAAACGAGCTGATGTGTGCATCACATGACTTCCTTTTACACCAATTTAATGCTATTTCCCTATTATTGCAATTTTAATGGGATTCTCTCTCTAACTCTTTAAATATCACTAGCAATGGCCACATTGAAAGCAGATTTAAAAAAAAAAAAAAAAAATCGCCAAATTCTTCGCCAAGTTGGCGACAAAACTTGGCAACCAAAAGACTGGCGATATATCGCCAAGTGACCGCCAAATTATAACACCACTTGAGTTTGCATCGAAATTAACAATGATTTCCCCCCAAAAAGGTGCAAAAGACCCCTTTAGAAACACCCGAATGCAACCAAAATAGGAGGTGCACAACTAGACCCCACTACGAGTCTATGTACCAAATTTCAACTTTCTAGGACATACCATTTTTGAGTTATGCGAGATACATACGCACATACGCACATACATACAGACGTCACGAGAAAAGTCGTTGTAATTACCTCGGTGATGGTCAAAATGGATATTTCGCGTGTCTATACATTCTTAGGCACTTTTCCGCATGTGGTCGAATCGAAAAAAAAACTCAACATTCATTTGGGGGTGAGCAAAATGGAAATTAAGGGCGATTTTTGAGTGAAAATTTTTTCGCGAATACAATACTTCCTTTTTTGTAAAAGGAAGTAAAAATTATGAGACACTATTTTTTTGTGAACATTAGGTTTTTTTCATCTGTAGACACTAAGGATTCAGAAAACTAACACTATTCGTAGTCCCCGAAGTTGGCAAACGAAACCATGTTTTTAAGCATCTTTTATGCCTTCGTCCCACAGCCTAAATAGTATGATTCGGAATTTTACAGTTCGTGATTAACAGTGATACCTATCACTTTAAATATATATATATAAGAAATGAGATGAAAACGTTTAATTTCAAACGTAATTGTACGTACAAAAAATAAATTAAATAAATCTAACATTTGTGTAAATGTTTGTTAATTTAGATTAATGGGCTCATTTCTTTTTGATATATCACACTCCAACTGTGAAACTGATACAACTCAAAATTTTGAAAAACCTTACTAATTAATTAATTCAATTTTAATGTTTTTAATCGCACCTCAACTTTGAAAGTTAGTTCACGTAACTGGTGCATGGTTTTATATGAAAGATATAATCAATAGTGATACATCATTTTTTTTAAACTACTAAATTTAGCGGCAAATTTTCGACCTTTAAGTAGGGTCTCACCAATTTTAATTTGAGTATGATTATATGGGTATTTTTTATTTTAATAAAATTTCATGCTCATTTCAGTTAAAACATATTTTTAATTTTTGCAATTTACTCCAGGACGTGCAAAAGAAAAATAGATTTAAGAGCAATAACGGAGGTTTAACTCAATGAAGCGCTTTGATTAATAGAATTCTCATCAATTTGCATGGCAGCCGTTAAAATTGGGTTAAAACCTGGGGATCGACAAAAAAAAGGGGAGGTGAGAAACTTTGAAGATTTAATCAACCTTTACTTTACCTTTTAGAGCAAGAAAAAAAGATTTGGTATTTTTTTTGTATTACTCTCCATCGGAGATTTTTTGGTCTTACTCTAAAATTTTTAAGGTTTCTTCTTTATAAATATGCATAGGAAAACAAAATACAACATCAATTTTGTGTTCAATCCCAACTTTCTGGTAAGGATTTTGCAAGTGAGTTCATGAAGAGAAATAGGCTGTTTCTGCGAGTTCTAAGCAAAACCAGCGTAGCTAGAGCCATGGGTTTCAAATAGGGCTTAGCTCTGACAATACTTTGACGACAACTTGGAATCTTCGTTAAAAAAGTAAAAGTTCGGCTCCAACCAAATATTTAACATGGACGAAATTGGTGTTCAGACGGACACCAAACAAACTTCCTCTACACGTTGCTCCTAAAGGAAAAGAGAAATATTGCCAAAACTGTTGCAACTGCGTACGCCATGAACCCACTTCAGCACTACATCCCACCATAATTTATTTATGCAAGAAAAAGAAAGAATCACCAATTTCTTCGAAGCGGTCCAGTAGGATGAATGGAAAAGCCATGTAAAAAGAACAGCTTGATATGGGAAAAGAGAGGAAAGGCATGCGAAAAACAGAAAAGAGCATGATATGGAGTCAAAACGACCTAAGTTAACTTTCACAAAGAGAGAGAGAGAGAGAGAGAGAAAGAGAAGAAAAAAAGAAAACAGGCCAAAAAGCCAATAAATTCAAAAATAGAAAAAAAGAAAAAGTCGTAATGAGACTTTTCACTTTATTCGATAACTTAAATACAGATATGGAAATACAACTAAAAAATCTAAACCAATAAAGAATGTTATAAAGAGTTATTATCAGGTGTTTTTTATACAGTCATCCTTTTTTTATCCATAATTACCTTGACTGGGGTAAGGATCCGCATTGCGGTTCTTTACCCCTACAATGCGGGGCTTTACCCCATTTTGTGGGGTAAAACCCCGCAATTATTTTTTTCGGTTCATTTGTAAATTTCTCCGTAATTAATGATCAGACTGAGCTAGAATTAGGAGAAGCAATAGCTAATAAACCATTCTACGATTTTAATTTGAAATAGTGGGAAATTCTTCTCTTTATTAACCACAGTGTTACATAAACTATAAACTGCGGGGATTTACCCTCACCTACCCTATATAGTACTAATTAAACTGCAGAAACAAACCAGTGAACATAACAAGTCATAAATGCTCTTTTGCGCGTATTTTTGGTCCCGGTGGGGGGGGGGGGGGGAGGAGGGGCGATATGTTGACAGCACTTACTAATTCTTATCCTTTTAAATCATTCATAGCTTTCAGGAAATAAATGAAAATTCGCCTTTTTAAACTTAAACAGTTCTTATACTTTATATTTCAAAATCATTAATCTTATTTTTTTTTCTGCAATGTTACACATTTTCTACCTCCCACAAAGAAATAAATCGTCCGGCTGAATATTAACTACTCTTTTGGCAAAAAATGCGCACCCGTGACCTACTTACTTCACTTCTTTTCCTCTACACAAACAAGAAACTACCAAATGAAAAATATTTCCTTCTTGTAGAGAAAGGTTCTAGCTTGTCGATCTTCCCAGATAATTCTTTTCTTTTTCGAATCGGCTGCTGCCCTTTTAATGGTTACTCTCGCATCAAATGTCATTTTCGTCGGATTTTTTATTGATTCATTTTATCAGCTTTTCCCTTTGACGAGACAAATTTATCTTTAGTTAGTGTGTTGGAAATAAAATGGTCCCGTGGATGACAGAAATATAGAGATTGAAGTAACTGAATAAAGGTCTTTCGGTGAACTATCAAATTCACTACAAGTAACATAACTGTCTGTTATCTCTTTACAAATGCTACAAGAAGAGCTTAAACTACTTTTTATTTCTGAAGTCGATTGATTTATCAGCTTGTTTTAATTTTTATAGTAAATAATAAAGTATTTGGAAATAAAAGCAGTACATACACCTGATTGCAATGTAATGAAAAAAAAAATCGCTACTCTTTCAATTGGAAATATAACGGCAATTTTGATATAATTCAGAATCACGCAACACGTGTACATCAATGTGTGTTAATTTCGAAGCTCACATTCCTTTGGATCTGTTTTAATGTATGATGTTGTGCATACATTTGTGTCCACGTAGAGTACATTTATTGCTAACTAGCGGTACCCGCACGACTTTGCCCGTAGTAGAAAATTAAGAGGTCATTTGGTTAGCCTGCATATTTACAAATAATGAATGATGAATTTCTCGCCAAAGTGCTCGCCCATGTTCCACGTTATGATGATTTCGCGTCCACCACGTTATGATAGTTGCTCGGTAAAATTTTCTTAAAATTGGAATAGAAAAAGAACAAAGTCGAATTTTCGAAAAATCGCTTCGAGGTGCACACCCCTATGCTATAAATTGTGTGCCAAATTTCAGGAAAATCGGCCGAACGGTCTAGGCGTTATGCGCGTTACAGACATCCAGACAGAGATCCATACTTTCTGCTTTATTATTAGTAAAAAGAAGGTAAGCAGGAAATTTTAATTAACTCGTCATCATCCAAAAACTACGGTCCACTGAATATACTCGGTG
The DNA here is from genome assembly GCF_026930045.1 of Uloborus diversus. Lineage (NCBI taxonomy): Eukaryota > Metazoa > Arthropoda > Arachnida > Araneae > Uloboridae > Uloborus > Uloborus diversus. The sequence goes on along the minus strand of NC_072739.1, from coordinate 45,547,859 downwards.
ACAAGCACAGTAATTATATTTATATTTACTGATTTAAGCTAAGTATAATTTCAAGTTAATGTGCCGGATTATTTTTTTTTTAACAAGTCAAGGCAACAAAGTGAGGTAGTAAATTAATTATTTACTACTGCTACCCGCACGGCTTTGCCCGTAATGGAAAAATTAAAAAGTCTTTTGGTTCGCCTGTTTATTTACAACTAATGTATGGTGAATTTTCTCGCCAATTAGCTTGTACCCATGTTACAGTTCCACGTCATGATAATTTCGTAATTTACTCGTCCATGTTATGATAATTTTGTTCTTAAAATTGGAATAGAAAAAGAACCACATCGAATTTTCGAAAAATCGCTTCGAGGTGCACACTCCCATACTACAAATTAACTTTGTGTCAAATTTCATGAAAATCGGCCGGACGGTCTAGGCGCTATGCGTGTCATAGAGATCCAGATATCCTAACAGAGAGACTTTCAGCTTTATTATTAGTCAAGATCCAAAAACATTAGTGAAAATTAAATCTTCTCATTGACTATAAAAGAAAAAATGAGCATTGAAAGTTGAGAGATGAACTCATCAATAACTTCAACTTAGCATCAATATGTTTGTTTCAGAAGTGATTTTTTTGCAAAACAAGGGCAAAACTAGTAAGCAAGAGTGGAAAGTTTTCTTAAAAAAGCTTTAAAATATTTTTAAGTTTTGAACGTGTTTACGTACTACATGAATACGGTGGAGAAAAATCTTGCTGAATGTAAAAAAGCACGTGCATTGGCAGTAAAATGGTAGCGACTTTATTATTTTAATATTTTACAGGCCCATGTTCTGGAAAAAAGTTTTCTTCTTGAAAAAAAATGTTTACGTAAGAAGAAACGGTGATATTTATGTCTTTACATGTTATATTTCTTTCTTTTGGCTTCCATTACAGGAAAGAACATCTGCTAAACGAGAAGCATTTTCCCTTGGCGAATAAGACATACGATTCATGCATTTGAAGAATGCTGCAACAATTCTTTTTTACTCTTTTAGAATTGAGTGGTGGCATCATTAAATTTCATGATCTTGGTTCTTCAAAGAATTTTATTTTTTGTTTATACTAGTGGTACCCCGCACGGCTTTGCCCGTAATAGAAAAATTAAAAGGTCTTTTGATTCATCCGTATATTTACAAATAATGTATGGTGAATTTTTCTCGTCAGTTGGCTTGTACCAATGTTGCGTTTCCACGTTATGATAATTTCGTATCTCGCCAATTGGCTTGTGCCCATGTTACGGTTCCACGTCATGATGATTTCGTAATTTACTCGTCCATCTTATGATAATTTTGTTCTTAAAATTGGAATAGAAAAAGAACCACATCGAATTTTGGAAAAATCGCTTCGAGGTGCACACCCCATGCTACAAACTAACTTTGTGCCAAATTTCATGAAAATCGGCTGAACGGTCTAGGCGCTATGCGTGTCGGAGAGATCCGGACAGAGAGACTTTCAGCTTTATAATTAGTAAAGATTGCTTTGATAGCATTGATAGCATTCGGATAAAATCCTCACATATATAATTAGGCTTGCCAGACGTCCCGGTTCTCAGACAAAATTCTGGTGTCCCAGCAGGTTTGCTTCACGTCCCGGAAAATGATAAATTTGATTACAAATGACCAAAAAGACAGTATAAAAATAATTATCTGTGAAGGATTACTTAGGATAATTACTATGTCATTTGTTACATTAATATGTAAAATTAATATTGAATTAGCTTGTGAAGGTTTTTAAAACAATTTTTTAATCAAAAGACTTCTAGCTAGTGAAAAGTAATATTGTTCATTGTTTCACTTATTTTATTATTTTTTAGGTGTTTCTCCTTTTTTTAAGTAACTTGAAAATATTAACATGAAAAAAATATAAAATGTTTTAAATTTATCTGCATGGGTCATGTGTTATTACTCTTGGTTTTGGTTTTTAATTTAGTCAATATTTATTCTTAGCATTAAAAATAAACTGCTGTCTAAAACAATCTAAAAAGCAGCCAAGGGAGTGAATCATTTTGAATACTCACGACACTTGGGGGGTGGGGGGGGGGGAGGTTTCTCTTCCGGTGTCCCGGTTGAACATTTCAGAAATCTATCAAGCCTATATATAATAGCGAATTCACTGATCGGTTAACACTCTGACGTTATCAACAATGAAACTCGCGCCATAGCAAGATAATTTGATAATATTTTTATGTAATGTTTGATATGCAGGGAAATGCTTTATTTTAACAAGCCTGAACTGGATCCGTTAACTTAACTGTCGTCCTTGTAAAACTGTAATTTTGGGAGAATTCACTGGAGTTAAGGTTAAAATTTCAAGTATCAAAATAGCATTAAACAGGCAATTGCTTCGTTCAAATGTACTGTCTGACCATGGATTGTATGGAAAGGCAAACATCCGGTTTACAGGTAGAAATTGACGTATCTATTGATTTTAGGGATGTCAGCAATTGCACATGTATGTTAGCCTCTAAATTAAGCAGAGTCTGAAGCGGAACACGCGCATCAAATTTTACTTTTCTCCCTCATTCAGATAGACTCGTCTTAACTGGACGTTTGCCAAATCCATACAATCCGTGGTTGAACAGTAGAAGCAATTTTTACCCGTCATGCCTTGACAGGTGATTTTCAAGTAATGTTAATAATAGTACATTGCAGTATTACCAAAAGATACATTAAGTGCAGATATACCTAAATATACTTTGTAAATGTTAAAGATACAGAGGGAAGTAGGGGAATGTCGCTCACTGAAGGGAAAACATGAATAGGTAGTAAAATTTGCACAAAATATGTTTCCCACGAGGCATAATTCGAGAGCATAAGGAATACTGTGCATTCAACTAAATTTCATAAAAGTTTTAGGAATTTTTCTTCATGGTTTATTTAATTACACCATAGGTGGAGGACGGCACTCATCTTACGGCAGTTGTGCGTCTCCTCTGGACAGCATTAAGGTACGACAGATCTCACATACGCAGTTGTGTGGGCCACTACTACACACGTGTGTCAACAAAACATGAGGATGAATGCGACCGCTTTATACATAACTAGCAAAAATACCCGGCGTTGCCTGGGTCAGTAATAATTATGAGAAACAATGATTACTTGTCCTTGTTTTCTATTTCAAGCGAAAGAATTTAAAACAAACCTTTTTGACGTGATTAAAAATCGAGCTTCTTCCTTACTTATTAAACTAAAATAGCAATAAGTATAAAGAACAAAATAGTATTCAATTAGAAACGAAAGCACGACATTTAAGCATATACAAATTTGAAGAATTTCCGAAATATGAAATTAAACTTTACATGTTTAGAAAGATTTATCTCTGTTAGTACTTTTTTTTTAAATCTAAAATCTTCTTTGTATGGCTATTGATGTACGAACTGTTTTAAAAAATGTAGCCGCCCGTGTTCCCTTTACACTTGCTTTAGTTATTTTGGGAAATTTCAATTTTTGTGGGCACTTAGTGCGGTTTAAAATCTTACCAAATTTGCGAGAATTATTTTGAGACACTTTCGATAATACTCCCCCTCCTTACTAATTTTTATTATAGAAATATTGTTGCCAGATGCTGAGATACTTTTGGTCAAAATAAAATGGCGTAAACGGTTTCATCCGAAATGTTTCCAAAATAAGTAGTAAAATTTGGCGATTGTTTGAAATCGCGCAAAAAGAAAAATTAATGGAAATTTTTGTGCGGTTTATGGATTTGTCTAATTTAGTTGTGGAATATTTTTACACAGTACTTTTTTTTAAAGTATCTTTGATTGGCGATATTTTGTTTATAAGGTGAAAGCTGAGAAACATTATTACGTTAGTCTTTGGGCTCAAAAACAGCGACAGTGGAAAAAACTGCCAAATGCATCAGCTACTGAAATCTTTCTGAAAAAATTCTGGCGATGCTTCTGCTGGTTGGTTGGATATAGTGAGCAAGTGTCCAGTCAGCATAAATAATAATAATAAAACATTAATTACATAAATTCCGTTTAAAAGTAAAATGATCAGCCAAATCCATTTATTTTTAGCCAATCTTGTGGAAAAACGTTACTTGATTTGACTTGAGAAAAGCCTCAAAAAGTCAGACGAAACGCAAAAATATTCAACAATACAACAATTCTTGGGAGTTGAGATGACACACTAAATAATGACTTGGGTTGATGAAAGCCTTCGAACAGGGAACAAAAAAGCTCATAACTCGTTTTTTATGCAATTTAGAAACTTCGAACAGATGCTATCTTCAGCAGAAAATTTAGCGCTTTCGATGGACATATAATGTTAATATGTGCACGTTTTTTTCCACCCCATATTGGGGCATTTATGGGAAAATTGGGACTAAAATTGGAATAAAAAGGGAATTCGAATTTTTTTCAATCGGATTTTTTTCAAACTGGTCTATAAACCTTCCCAGTACCAAACTGAACAAACGATGAAAGTTTCAGTCAAATCTGCCTGGTAGTTTCTGAGATCTTAGGGAACAAATTTACCAAACTCCATTTTTATATATTAAGATTATTGTGGTAGTAAACACAAAATATAATGTTTCTCATGAGATATAATTCGAAAGCATAAAGAATAGTGTGCATTCAACAAAATTGCATAAAAGTTTTAGAATTTTTTTTATGGTTTACTTAATTACACCATAGGTGGAAGATGGCACGTATCTTCAGTAAAAGTTGTGCTTAAACTCTGGATAGCATTAAGGTACGACAGAACTCACATACACAGTTTTACAGGCTGTTCACACTACTATACACGTGTGTCACCAAACATGAGGCTTAAGCGACCGCTTTATACATAATTATGTGGTAGTAAATCCACGCTTCGTACTAGGAGTGAGTCGTATACCGTATTTTTTTTTTTTTTTGGCGAAAAATAAGTGATAAAATGACAAAACAATCCCTGTAGGAAAAAGATGTTTTTTAAAAAAAATTAGAGGGGCAATATCCACATGAGTCTCTGAATTTGCTTCAAATGTTCAAGCTTTTGATCTTTGCACCTCTCTAGCGTCTCAGAAGAGTTTTAATGCGTAATAAAACGCTCACTTCCCCTCCAAATATATGATGGCTATAAAGCTGTTGAAAATTTTTCAAGAATGAAATGTATTTCAAAGACATAACATTAATAATCTGGCATTATTTAATTGGTTGTTAACTTAGCAACTAATACTTTTAAAATAACATGAATATTTGGGTGCCATGCCCCAAAACAAACGGTGCCTTACCCCTTCCAATTGTGCAAACTAGCCCAAAAGAAGAAAAATGCCCACAAAAACCATCTCCCCCTCCCCCTTAAATTTCAATGGCACAGTTATTTATAACTATAGCCGTTGAGACGCGATCAATATTATGAGGCCATGATCCCCCCCCCCTTTGCCGGCACTCTTGAAAAATAACACAGGAATTCAACTAGAAAAACTTTAATTGTAGTATGAATTATACAACAGCATGAAAATTGTATGTTGTACATAAAAAATGTATTTACAGTATCTAAGCATCCTTATTTTTAGAATTTTGCTACTTTTCTCTTTTCAGCTTTTTCTGCTGCTAGTAATCATTTGGGAGGGGGAGAGGGTCGGCTTTAATAGATTATCATTTTAGGCTTTTGAAAATTATTTTAAAAAGCATTAATTGATGATAAAGTAACCCTTTTCGACAGACTTTCCATAGAATGACCATTTTAGCAACTTTCTTTGATACTTAAAACCTCTTATATGTTAAATTTAGATCAACATTTTGCTGACTGTGCTCTTTTAGGCATTCAGTGTGACAGTTTGTGACATGGGGAAGGATATAACATCTAGTGTGACATCACACGTTGTTTATAAAAATATGCTCATCTAAAACAGCGTTACGTGTGACAAAGGGAGGGTGGGGGGCGATTTTGTTCAAAATTTTTTATCGTCGTTTATGTACAGTCCCTTAATCTAATTCATATTACAGTTTCAGGGTTCCTGCAAGCTTATTAACAGAAAATCCAAGGAATTCAAAAACTATATAGTTCAAGATATTTTGCCCTTTTTAAACGTAACAAACAAGCATAGAGCATTTGGCAAAAACACGTTGTGCATCCACTGCTCAAAAGTAATCTTTCGCAAGTCCAAAAACTATGACATCAGTTAATTGAAAAGCAATTTATGCATGAATAGCACAAAATTTAAAGACGACAGTGAAAAAAACAAATTCATATATATTTTTTCAATTAGAATCAGAACCAGATTGTTTGAATAACATTGCAGTGGCGTAGTCGGGGGAAAATGTCTGGATATCGAACCCACGACCTCCGGCATTCAAAGCTAAGATTCTGACACAGAATTACGGAAGCCTATCAAGGAAAGTTTTTTAACCAACATAACACATGATAGCTTACGAAACAATTTAATCGAAACCGAAAATATAAGATTAGTTCAGTAAAAAGCATGTTTCAATAAACTTGTTTGCATATCAACTGAATATCAACACTAACTTACATTGCTTCTGGTAGTAAAAAGTAATTTGCAGAAAATTTTGACGCATATGTATTGTCATCTTGGAATATCCATTTCAAATAAATGCGTGCACAAAATTGAAAAAATAAAGAAATAAATAGTTGCAAGTTAACCGTTTCAAATATTAAAGCAGTATGCTGAAACAAAATATTACAAAGATACAAGAAACGGACTGACAATTGTTTGTGTAAGGCAGGAAAAGTTAAGGAACCTTAACTGCATGAACTCTCCTGCATAATAAGTAAATAAGTTTATCTGAGAAAAGAACTTTCCTCCGAACTTAAAGGGCTCTTACACCATAAAAATCAAATAAACCAACCAACCAACCAACCTCCAAACTTAAAAATTTATTCCATCAGGCGCCCAATATTTTCTTTGCATGCAGGTTGTTCGGAATCGGAAATCACTGATTCACTTTTAATCAGACACTTATAAGACTTGTATATTTTTTTTTAAAAATTGCCTCTACATTCTGGTGTGTGGATGTGGACAAATCCAATAGTATGGTATTGAAAACTGTGCATCCCCCCCCCCCCCGAAGTAGCCTATATTCTATTTCATTTATAGCAAGCAACACTACTGTTTACTGGTAAACTGCACTGCTTTCAAAATTTCGCGCCAAGTTCATAGATCGACGACTGCTGGCGTAACGAAGCGGGGGGGGGGGAGTTTTCTGGTCTGGTTATCACGTGGGTTACGGTTACATCCGAAAAGGTTGACGTCACTAAAGGTCGTGGTCAAGCGGTAAGCATTGATATGGCCTATCGAGGATCTTTTGGTTCCTCGTAGACTATAGTTCTGATCACGCGACATTGTTTAGGTTTTGGGGAATTCGCTTATTACGTAATGTACAATTTATAAAAATTGGCACAACGTACAATTTTCAAATTTTACAATTTTATTAAATTACAATGCATAAGCGAAAATTACGTGCGTATTTATTCATTAGTAAGAGTAGTGTACTATTAGTATAACTGACGTTAACTTATTGTATTTAAGCTTATTTTTGAGTTTTTCCACTTATGCGCGAAACTTTGTATGTCCCCATTGGTCACTTATAAGTGAGAGGTCACTGTATGTTTATTTTTCATTATTATTCAAAAATAAATGCAAATGTTTTACATGATACGCAAAAACACACTATAAAACCTCAATCAATTTAAAAACCGCACTCTATGCACACATATAATTTCAAACCCTTGTTAACTGCTATATTTTCCCCCAAAATATGTTATTGACGGCGAGTGTAAAGTGGTGTAAGTCACAAAGCTCTGCGTTTCATATCTCTGTCAATATTGGTCGTATTAATGTCAAACTTTTTGTGCTGGAATTGTTTTTCAATGGAGATTATTTCCATAAGTTATAGGACCTAGAGCCCGTAGAAAAAGTTCAATTTTGTATTTTTTGACTCATTTTATTTTTACTTCAAGCATTCAATTTCTTAACCGTGAATCTGATTTTGAACTTTTTTGCAATTGGAAGTATGCATCTAGAACTAACGGTTGCGAAAATTGAGGTTTTGCAGGTTAAAACGGAACACCCTTTTACCCGACTGATCGTGCGCGACGCAAAGGAGAGTACAGTAAACTCCCTCTAATACGGACACTAACGGGACAAATTTTTGCGTCCACAATAGAGAGGTGTCCGCAGGACAGGGGTTTAATAATGTTATTTGCATTGGAACTGGGGAATTAAAAATTGTCCGCATAAGAGGGGTGTCCGCCTTTGAGGGGTGTCCGTTAGGAGGTGTTTTACTGTAATTTGTTTATCAGTCTATGTGTGTATGTCTGCTCCTATGTGGCGTTCTACAGGCTAAACGCCTTGGCCAATTTTGGTAAGTCTTACGTCAATCGATTTGTCTTAACCTTGGGAGTGTCACAAAACACATGACAGTAATCAAAAGTATCATTTCAAAAACCAGTTGCATTTTGTCAGTTTGGGATCGGCGCACCTGGGTGCCGCACACTGTGTCGCATGCTACCTGCGTGCGAGAATTGTAGGTAGTTTTCGCTGCCTGAATTTTTACCCGACTGCGTGTGCGCGACGCAAAGGAGGGTACTGTGTTTAGAAGTCTATATATGTATGTTCCTATGTGGCGTTCTAGGGGCTAAACGCCTTGACCAATTTTGGTAATTCTTACGTCAATCGATATGTCTTAACATTGGGAGTGTCTCTAAACACATGACCAGAATCAAAATTCACCATATCAACAACCAGTTGCCATATTTTGTCAGTTCGGGATCAGCACACGTTGGCACACTGTGTCGCACGCTACCTGCGTGCGACAAATGCAGGTAGTTTTCGTTGCCTGATTTTTTTTTTTTTTACTAAGTCTACTAATTGGGGTTTCAATGGCCGAGTGGTCTAAGCGATTGCTTCTACCACTTGAGGCGATGGGTCTAGACACCCTTGCTCCGGATGTACTTTCCCCTCTTTCTGATGTTAATTCAGATAAAACAAATCATAAATTCAAAAGCAGAATAGAAGGATCAACAGTTGGGGCTCATTCAAATTTTACGGGGTTCCTTGAATCAGAAAGGAATGGGCCCCGACTGTTGATCCTTCTATTCTGCTTTTGAATTTATTATTTGTTTTATCTGTATATATATATACGGTTATAAAACTATTTCAACGGTGTAGTTGTTCAGTAGTACTTAGTAACATTCTAAACTACTGGGCTTATACATTTTTCTTTTTCGTTTTTACGCAGTCGGGTTTTTTGTTTTTATTTAATAATTTTTTATTATTTGTGCAAAAGGAAAGCAATTAGATGTTATGGAACATTGTTTTCATTTATTTACTCTCTCGAATTTCATAGCATTTAGTCTTAATAAACATGTTTATCAAGGATTATCTAGATAATTCTGTTTTCAATAGTTTTTTTTATTATACAAGCGCATTTATACGTAGGAGTACTTAATGTAACACTAAATTAAAACAAAGCAATTTCTAAACAATTACTTTTGAGAGATTATTAACGAGCAATTATTTGGAATTTATTTACAGACGACCCAATTCCTTAAGCTGCTCATTAAGTATCTGTCGGGGATAGAGTGAGAGTGGCGTAAGGCATTTTAACAATGTTTCAAGTATTTCAAGCTTTTGTGGAAACGTCTGCAAAATAAATCAGCAAATTTTAATTTCAAGAAAAGGATTTGTATTTAAACACATGCATTTTTTTTTTTTTATTGCGCATCAACTTTTATGGAAAGTTAGTTGTAACTAGCTTGGAAATGACATTGAGTGACTTATAAAGGCGTTCACAGGCGACCCGAATTTTGCTTATTTATTTATTTATTTGATTCTCCATTTGCTGAACAATAAAATACGGTTATGTGCAAAAACCTGCATGAAAAAGGCAATATATTAAAAACGTGGAAAAAAAATTCTGCACTATATTTTCTAATTTTCAGACAATGTACCGAATAAGGATTTTTTTGGGAAGCCATTGAGACCTCCCGTGATTTGCTACCGGGCCAACTCTGCCACTGTCATTTTGCATTTACGATAGGTTTACTAAAAAACAGCCAAATACATGAGACTGTTATAGAGTTGATGCTACCTTTCACATAAAATCCTGCTGGTCCAATCAGTGGCACCGTAACTGATTCACTCAATAGTCATTCTCAATGAAACAGCAGTTTTAGTTTGTGAGCATTTTTCGAGCACTCTTTGTAGACAATTTATTTCAGAACTCGTGGTACCCGCACGGCTTTGCTCGTAGAAGGAAATTAAAAGGTCTTTTGGTTCGCCTGTATATTTACAAATAATTTATAGTGAGTTTCTCGCCAATTGGCTTGCCAATGTTACGGTTCCACGTTGTGATAACTTAGTAATTTACTCGTCCATCTTATGATAATTTTGCTCGGGAAAATGTTCTTAAAATTGGAATAGAAAAAGAACAAAATCGAATTTTCGAAAAATCACTTCAAGGTGCACACCCCCATGCTACAAACTAATTCTGTGCCAAATTTCGTGAAAATCGGCAGAACGGTCGAGGCGCAATGCGCGTCGCAGAGATCCAGACATCCAGGAAGAAAGACTTTCAGCTTTATTAATAGTAAAGATTATTTTTCCCCTTCAAAAGTTTTGCCGCGTTCACAACTTACTTTTCGACCCGGTAAATCCCCGCTTTGACTCCACAAAAAACCGATTGAAAAATTCCCCGTTTCCATATAAAAAGAGATTCTCCCATTATACCAGAGAAAGCGGTTTTTAAACAGCATTCTTAGCGGCTAGTAGACGAACTTGTTTCGCGTAATGCATGCTAGGTAGAAACACCGCTTTCACTCCAGAAGCTAGCAGGAGGAGAAAAAATCCACATTTTCCCCGCAAACAACCGGAATGCGGTGAAAAGCAGGTTTTTTCCGGGGTCGAAAGTGTCCATGGAAACGACCCTAACAGAACCTTTTCTACCCCGGGAAAAACTTGCTTTAAACCGCATTCTGGTTATTTTCCGGGTAAATGTGGATATTTCTTCCTGCTGCTTTCGTCTGGAGTAAATGCAGGTTTTTTTTTTTTACCCACAATGCAATACGCGAAACGAGTTTCTTTACTTGTTGAATACTGCAGCTGAGGATATTGGGTAAAACCGTTTTTTTTTCTCGGGTACAATCATTCAACTTCTTTTTACATGTGAACGAAGAATTTTCCTATCGGTTTTTTTTTTTTTTTTTGAAGTAGAAGCTAGGATCTACCAGGTGTAAAAGTCTCATGTAATAGAGAAACTAAAGATTAACCCACACAAAATTTCCACTTTATTCAATTTGTTAAACTTTTGACTTACGCCACTATCGTTTTAACCAATATTCTTCTCTAATTTGAGCTAAGAAAATTTATTACAATTACATTACACGTAACCTAAGACATAGCTTTGATGAAACAAAATACGACGGAATAATTTCATTTCAGCAGCAGGGAATCTGATTAACGATAATTTCCTCTAATAAACTTTCTTCACATTGCAATTTCAATTACATTATTTTTTAAAAAAAAATTTTCATTGAGTTGTGGCACTTTTCTGTCGAGAAAGAAAAATGGGACAATCATTAGATGTCCATTAGCAAAATATAATTGCTGTGCAAATAGAAATATTAAGATGACAAAATATCTACACTTTTTTTCACAATATTTGTCTTGATGATGTTATTATCGATTATTTGTGCCATAGAAACAAGTGTCACAACAAACATTTACTGTAAAAAATCACATGAACCAAGCAACTAGACTTATCCGAAGATATATATATTTATATAGTGAAAACAAAAATAATGCTTTTTCAGTTTGTAAATCATTAAAGGAGGGGTGGAATACCTTACACCCCACAACAAAATTAAATACCAAAACATTTTTGTTCTGCTCTACTAGACTGTGCTACCAACTACCCCCCCCCCTTTTTACAGTGACTGGGCATAACAGAGTACATTAGCGTAATGCAGTCGATTTGTTCGAAGTTTGAGGTATAATAAACCTCATCATACCACATCTTGAGCATTGTAATTTTCATTTAATATTTTTTTGCTCATCCTATTTTTTTCGTCATTGTTGTGTTATGCAAATTATTTTCCATATCAGGAGTTAATTTTAACCGTAAATTATTTTAAATCGGAAAAGGCTAGATTTCCATGACTGCATTCCAAACTTTTGAAATATTTACAAATATGACAATTATGTATTTATATAAATTAATAACCCTAAAAACCATTGACAATTCCTGAAGGTTTATGGCATTTATCATAAAATGCAACTTCGTTTCCATTTTTCGTCATTCAATAGAAGAAAAGAAAATTAGTTTAATGCAGTATAGCCATTGAGAAGTGATAAAATGGAGGGAGTGAAGACTGTCATTCGTGAAGCAAAGATCCTAAGTCACATGATAGATTTCAAAGCAAAGCATTGGAAGAAAAAAGGTTTATTTCGCTCATTTCACTCAAGATGTGTCAACCATTCGTCGTCGTCGTGTCTGTGCCTCAGCTTTTGATAAGAAGATAATGCACTTGCTCCCGCCATTTACTAATTGCTGCTCTAAGAGTATAACCTATAAAGACTCTTGAGCCATCAAACCCAGTAGAACCAACCAACAAAAATTAGGAACTTGGTTAATGCGTTTATTTCGGCCGCTTTTTCAAAGTTTTATGTCCGTTATGCATAGTAATTTTACATATTTGGCACTCTTCATCGTTTCCTTACTTCAAAACAATTTTTAACGCAGTACAAACAATTAAGGCTCTTTCGCCAAAAAAACCCAACAGAACCAACCAACCAAAAAGCATTGGAACTGTCCCTATTGCATTTTTTTAATATTTGTTGAATGTGTAAGACATCTTTAGTTTTGGGTTACATACACTCTATCTCACTACTTACGTTTCCAAAATTCTCCTCACTAGTCCATAATCCAGGCCTTGGACGAACCTAAAGCCTTGAAATGCAAGCTTTCGGATTAGCAAGAACTAAACTGGAGTGCATTCATTAATAACACAGAAAGTAAAAATTTGTTTTAAAGCGTGCAAGAGCCCAACGGAATTTCTTCTTAAAATTGATACCTTGAGTAATATGCTACTACTAGCGCTACATTGTATAATGCATTTAATTTCAAATGAACTAATTGCGAGTTTTTATGTCTATAGTAAGGGGTGCGTCTTATTTTTAGAGGTGTTATTTTTTCACGAGGCACCCTCTTATTTTGTTTCTTTGGACGAATAAAAAATCACATATCATAAAAATTAAAATCGAATAATATTTAGAGTTTGCTACCATTGCTGCAAAATTTGTGAAATCTTTTTTCTTTTTTTGCATCGATTATTATAATATTCATTCATGCAACCTTTTTGTCATTAACTAACATTTTATTAAAACATAAATAAAATTTAGGTGAAATGATATTTTTGTCCCCTGCTTCTGTGTCTGCTTTTGAGCAAAGTCACTGTGTATTATAAAAGTGTAACAAAAATAAATACATATACATCAAGGTGTGTTATAACCATCTGCATGAATGTGTCATATCAATATTCTTAACATTATTTAAACATTTTGTTGTCAACATCATTTTGTGTTTGTCCCCAGGTTTTGTGTAAATGCCGCCCGACGAAGAAAATTGGGTAATAAAGTCCTATAGGTGGCACGAATTGGCTATAAAACAACTTTCAGTGCACAAAGAAGTACCTTTTCTGCAGAAAAGCAAAATTTAAATGAAGTAACAAATCTTCTATGGTCAGTGAGCCTTGTTTTATTTTAAAAACACAGTGTGTGACTTTATTCAATGTCATTTTTGTTCCTCTAGTTGTCTTTCAAGAAATTAGTTTAAGTAAAGTAAATGGTTTACCGAATGTGCAATAACTTAATTTTTTTTTATAAAATATGAATAGGGAAATTAAATAAATGAAAAAGTTTTTCACTTATTGGGCCAAAGCTATCGTTTCGTCATTTCTATCCCTGCATGTTTGTTCTCTATTTTAAAAATAAATTCAGGTACAAGTTATAACCAATTGATTTAGAATGCTTTAAAAACTCTTTATTTACTTGGTTAGGTTATTTATTGAATTATATTTTAAACAATAGTAAAATAAGGACACGGTTGAGTCTTTAATAAAACAAAACATTCCAGTAAAGGAAAATGTGTGTCACAGAAATAAGGCACCTAGGCAAAGTTCCTTATGTTCCTATACCATAGAAATTTTATGTGAAATAAAGAACAAACAAATAAGAAGGTGATATGTAATATATTAAAGAAAATGATGACTTGAAACACAAGAAAAGGAATTTTAAAACTTTTCAGTGATTTATTGTCATTTCTTTCTTTCTTTTTTTTTTTTTTTTTGTAATTTCTGTTCTCGTACACACACACACAAAAAAAGCATTTGAAATTAACAAGTATTTTTATGTTAAAACACTAAAATTTATTTTTAAAACGTGGTCCTACTTTAGGCAATGTAAAACATAAGTGACGCATGAATGTAAATAGTGTAAAAAGTTACGAATTCTTATGGAGAATATGAGTTCGTAACTTTTTTCAAAATTCTAGAAATAATTTTTAAATAAAAAAGTGTTGTTAAACAATATTTAAAATAATGTATTTTTTTCATTTATAATTAATTAAATAAAAGTTCAAAAACGTCTTCATGAGTTTACGAAGTATTAAGGGACAGTATTGACATATTTCCATGACAATTTAAAAATGTCAATAAATTAAATTCTATTTTTTTTTTTGTTGCTGATAATTGATTTCTGTACTTGAATGTCTTGTATTTAGATCGAAATCAACAGCATTTAACTAATAACAAGAATTTTTATTACTTTTATCATTGGCAAAAATTAACTTGTTGAAAGAAATCACCCTTAAACCAATAAACTATTCCGAGTTTTCGATGAAGCTTTTACTCAACATTTTTTCTCAGGAGCAAAGTTGTTTCGTAAAAATATAGTAAAGTTCTTTTTTTCCTTCTAGCACTATGTTGCCTTGGGTAAAAGAAAGATTCAACGATAGATTCTTTATTATATACATTCAAACACTTCTCTGGTTAATCAAATCTGTTCTTTTTAAATCAAAATCAGATGCCACTAAGAATTTCAAATTGAACTTCTAGTCAAAAAAAGGAACTGTTGTATGTTGTGAAAGTGATTCTTGTCTTTAACCTTTAACTGGTTAGGTGGTGTGTGTTCTACACACTAGCAGAGTTTCAATTCTAAAACATTATTTTGTTGGATTGCACTGTGAGCTCGTATACCATTTTTACTAATGGGTTTAAAAGAAAAGGGATATAGACTTTGTTAGTCCATAAATTAATGCTAAACAACTTTTAAAAAGGAATATTGGAATATTGGTTAATAAACTCACTCAATTACATTCAAACTTCGTTAAGACGAAATAAGCGGGACCATGAAAATTATTTCGTATCAAGCGTTTTACATCTTATCCGATAAATTTCGAAGTGTTTGCTCAAGTGATTATGTCAGCCAGCGAAATTTTGCCACCTGTCAGTCATATGAGAAAGTGAGTCCATTGCCTTAAATAGTTATAAAGAAAAGACGTGTGCCCCATTCAAGAGTTTGGTGATATGAATGCATATTTTAACAAGTTTTGTAAAACAGGAAATATTTTTTTGACCCATATGACGCTAAAAAAAAAAAAAAAAAAAAAAAAAAAAAAAAAAAAAAGACAACATTGTAGCGAACCATTATAAATTAATGGTCTATAACATTTATTTTATAATTTTATAATTTATTTCAATTATTGAGATTGCTGTAAATACCTTGAGTGAAATTATTCAATTCTTAATTTATTGCGGATTGAAGAATATTGACGTTTATTTTTATTATAAAAATGTTGTACGCAGTTTTGATAATTAATAAATAAGCCTTTTAGAATCAGTTTAATTGAGAAAAAATGTACTCCAAATATATTTTCCTTATGTGATTATTTAGAACTGCAATGTTTCAGTTGTAGCAATAACTGCGTTGAGTTGGCGAAAAAGAAAACAAAATGGCAAGTTTTGTGTTCTTCGTTACAACCCTACTCTCGCCAATATTTAATACAAATTAACTTTTAGAGACGTTGCAGTCTCTGACCAATGGCTGCTAAAAAAGGTCATTCCAAAATCCACTCAAATACTTAGAGTATGACATATTCAATAAAACATCTGCCTTGATTGTGTGAAATTCAAATATTTTACATATTTCTCCAATTTCTCAATTTCCAAAGTTACGAATTCAAGCTCTAGAACCAATACCACACTCGCGAATTCCGTTGTTCAACTTTTCTTCTACGCATCACCCCCTTCATGAAAATGGAAGCTCCGAAAGAAGTCGTGGTCAAGTGCCATCTTCAGACAGCCAGACTTTATTTCATATAGAAAAGTTTCGCTTTAGCGAGGTTCGACTGTATTAACTTTACTTAATAATACCTTTTAGAGTGACATTCACTAATCTGGTAACGTGTTCGAGTTAGTAAGATAAATAAATTTATCAAGGATTAGTTACTGCTAAATCGCGTAAAGGCATTTAGAACACTTTGGTCAAGTATAACGGTTTATATAATTATAATATTTCAAAAGGTGTCATAAAAGTCAAATAAAAGCAATGTAATAAAATTTATATGTCCAATGTAGCATCTTTACTTCTCCCTTATGAATAAACAATATGGAATTGGATATTTAAAATCGATATCAAAAGCGTTTTATTTTTAAAAAATACATAAATAAAACTTGTGTTAAAATGCACATTTTATCAAAGTTTTATTATCCAGCATAAAAATCCAATTTTATGGCATTTTCAAAAATGAATGATATGTTTTTGTAGATTTTACGTTCCGTGAATTTAATAATGAATAAGTTTATAACAAAGCTCTAAAATGACGTTGATACCTGCTAGCAAATGTCTTTAAAACCGGATTTGTAGTTAAGTCGATATCTACGTACTTCACTTTTGGTTAGGTCATTAAAAATTTAAACCCAAACGCAATGCCGCAACAAAAGATAATCCTTCTCATTATAAATTCAAACTCGTTATTCTTTGGCAAAAGAGAGACATTTTGTTCTCCGAAGAAAAGATCTACGTTCCAGGGTTGCCAGGTTTGGCTAATATTAGCTATGTTGGCTGCTTTTGATGACACTTGGCAAAAAAAAAAAAAAAATCAGAAGCATAAGCCAAACTGATATTATATTTCAATTAATATTTATTTATTACATAACATGATTTGTACTGAAAAATGAAAAATTTATACATCAAAAGTTTAGAAAAGAGTACTGAAAAAATTATATAAAAACTGGATCCTAAAAATATGTTAAAACATTTGAATATAGAAGAAATAAATCTTGCACATAGCACAGGAAGTGTCTTAGGAAAATTTTAGTATGTTTGCAATTGAAAAATTTCAATATATTGCTCATTTGAAAGAAAAGTGCCACAACAAGAAGAAATGAAATTTTATTGGAGAAGCGTTTGAAGTTGAACACTCCCAGGAAGTGTGATGTAAGAAAAGTAAATTTTCCGTGCTCTCCGGGGGTTAATAATAAAACAAAAAACCTGTAATTATTTTTCAAAGAAAATAACGTCATTTGAAGCCCTTTAAGCGAAAAAAGAGGAAGATTAAAAATTTTGTATTATGGCACTCTTCTTCCAAATGAGCTATATGTGTGTGAGTATACGATAAATGAATTTTTTGTGCTTGCCCAAAGAAAATTTTCTGCTTAGTTTAACATTCGTTATTTAACTAGTTGTTGTTATTTTTGTGTTTGCAAATGAGGGTCAGATGATGTTTAATTTTTTTTGAGTTTTAAGGCACCAGGGGAAAATATGCCTTCAGGGGGCTACACGATTGGCTTTTAATCTGACGGAGGATTGCGCCAAAAAAGTGACAAATTCACGCATATCCTTTAAAAACAATATCCCGCGTTAATTTTACCAGAACTTAAATGTAATCCGTGAAGTCATCACACAATAAACATTTATTTTCCAAACTTACATTTAATTAATATCAATAAAATTAAAAAAATGTATAATTACCAATGGAAATACTGGCACAAAAACGCTTTGTAGCAGTTTAAAGAGAATTGATGCAATATTATTTGAATTTTACTCGAACCCATTAGCTTGCTTCTAACTTTAGTCTGTATTATGCTTGTTATTCGCTGTCAAGGACATTTTTTAGCAAATTTAATGCTAAATTAGTCTTTTAATTTCTCCAGGTGAGGGGGACATAATTATTATGTCGTATGAAAATAAATATTTTTTTGTATGTTAATAAATATTTTTACAATGTTTTTTGATAAAATATGTTTTGATGTTTATTTAGGGGTATGATTATGGTAAAATGCATTATGCCAGGTTATTTAAAAAAGAACTTTGAACGTGTTTGTATAAAAAGTAGAAAAAAGGGAAGTATACATTTTTAACTATTTTCAGCTATAAATACTAAAATCAAACAGTTCTCGAGAACTGACTGTATGAGCTACATAAAAGACTATATTCTTTATTAATAAAGCGTACGATAACAATAATAAAAATTTTTTACCTAAAAATTTCTATGCGCCGTCGAAATTCAAACAACGTATATTCACCCATACCTAAAAGGGAGCCCGGTTTCTTCTGGAGATTAGCTATTTTTGGCTAATTTCACGATGTGGATTGGCTATTTTCCTAAATATTTTCCTGGCAACCCTGCTGCGTCTGCCATACTTTTCGGCTTCACAAAAGATTACCGAGACACGGGAAAGAGATGGGGTCTTGTTTGGAGAACAAAATAAAAAGTAAGAAATTTGTAGGGATTTAACGAATTTCCGCTCCTAAAAGCGGTCATTAGATACAGGATGTAACCTAACCTGCATTTTTGATAGGAAAAATTGACTGCATAATTTAAACTAAAGTTTTACTTCAGAGAAGAGATTTTACACATGTAAATTCCAAGGTAATCTTCTTCTTTCCATGTTGTAAGTTAATTACATTGATTCTTTTTTTTTTTTCATTTTTTAGTCTCTTGCGGTTAATTACTTGAGTCTTTGTTTTTCTCTTTTTTTTGTATCTCCATTTGGTTTCATTCCGGGGACATTTGTTTTTTCCCGACATTCTGCATTATTTTTCCAAACAAGGAAGAGTTTAAGTTCTGTTGCCCCAAATGTGTGGTTTAATTTAAAAATTACTGCAAAACAGAACAAATGAAGCAACTTTCTTGAAACTTGGATCTGTTGACAGATTGAATATACGTTTTTGAGTTATAAAAGAGCTTGTTTTGGAATGGCGTTAAGTCATTTTTTTCCATTTTTGAAAAAGTGCGAAATTGTTTGCTAGATTTACTATTGAATTTAAGAAAAAGCAAACTTCCCTATTAATCTATAGATGGTTGTAACTTTATTTCATGGTCTGAAAATCCCAGCAGTATAGTTATTTAAAAACGATCAAAGAAAAATAACGTAACCGCTTTCGGAGCAAAACTGTATGACTTGCAACCGTTTGACGCATACAAATAACAAAATAAGAGACTTAAAACTTTTTATTTTTTGTAAATAAAGCATAAATAATAGTAGATAATTAATTTTGGAAGGTATTGCCACATAACTTCATTTACAAATTCTATATATTAATCGCTATATTATTTTCACTTACGTTACGTGTATCGTCACAAAATCCTTTATGGGAGGAAAAATTGTTCATGAAAATTGTTAATTAGTAAACCTTCGAGTAACTTAACAACTTTGTTTTGAGTAATTCATATTATACATATATATATATATAATATCAGAAATGGCGCACGGGGGAAAAAACAAACCACGTGGCCACTGCAACTGATTAAAACTTGACTGGGTTGGCTAGCGAAATGAGAGGAGGAGACCCTTAGCTAGACTAATAAAAGAAACATGAATGTGGTAATTACAAGTTGAAACTGAGTCTTATTAGAAGATTCATTTATTCGTGAGTTCTTTTCAGTAACCAGAAAATTAAACGAAAAACGTCAGAGATATTTAAACATAAAAATAGCCAAAGCTAATTTTATGACTAAATGAACAGATCTATTGGCTTTCTTGGCTCTAAACATCTCAGTTCCGAGGTTGACGTGTTTTTAAACTAGAGGTGGGGAAAGTCGTTCTTTTTAATGATCCGTTCATCAGAGGACCGTTCCTTCTTTTGATGTGTGAAATGTTTCATTTAACTCGTTCATTTGAACGACTTCGTTCATTTAAAAAGTTACAAGCGATCTCTCTGCACGACATACTCAAGTACATTCGAAATGTTTCATTCTGTCAGGAATACTCTTTGAAGGAAAAATAACTAAAATCATCGAAAAGCAGGAAAATATGGCTATGAAAAATTAATTTTAAAAAACTTTATTCTGGTTTACATGTATAAAGCAATTAATGTTCATTTTGCAAGAAATTTCTCAGTTGCCGTATGGTAAGATATGTTTTCCATTCCAAAAATCGCAGGTTTCATTTCAGCACGTCACAAAATTAAATTATTAAATTTTAATATATAAAAAAAATAAACTGTTTGTCACGATGGAAAATTTGCAAAATTGAACTTACGTGAAATAATGCACTAATTCTAAATAGAAATATCATATCTCCAAGCGTAATATGATCACAGGTGAAAATAAAACAAAAAAAATATTTTATCTGTACTCTGGGTTGCATTTTCAAAAAAAAAAAAATGTAAATCAGGAAATAAATAACAGAAGGAACTACAAAAAAGAAAAAAAATAAAGAAACAGGCTACAATATTAAACACAAGAATAAAGAAATGTTCATTAAAACTATGTACCTCAAATAACAAAACTTAACAAAAGTAATATAATCATAAAACACCTCCTTTTTACATAAAAACTGACGTAAGGTGTGGAAACTTACCTTTTTAACCCCAAAACAAACATCTGTCAACCATGACGTCTACCCAAAAGAAAGAGAGGTGCGGTCCTTTAAATATTTTTTTCCAGCTAAACTACTGTATACATACACACAGTATTACCAATAGGCAAGGACTAATTACCCGAAAGGTTCAAAAAGCTTGAGCTTCACCTCAGAATTAATAGGGGGCCCAAAAATGACTTAAAATTTTCCGTTTCTGCTTTTGGAAGTATTCAAACATTGGACCTCGCACCACCCTACTGCAATTTGTGCTCCTTCCTTCAGGAGGTTGGATTCTCCTTTTTAATTTCGTGTTTGCCTCGTCATTATGTGATTTCGTCCTCTCCATATTTTTCAAGATATTGTTTCGTACATTTTTTCTTTATCTTCAATTTGTTTAAATGCTTTTAACGTTTATGTGTTTTTATCGGCTACCCTTTTTTAATACTAGTATTTGAAGTTTAATGCTTTCTACTTCAAAATATGCTTACTTTTACTTACTTGACTTTAATCTTGAATGAAAAATAAATAGTATATAATAAAATATCGTTTGGCGCAGTATAACCCTCAAGGGTTCTCGCGCCATAAAAACCAAATAAACCAACCATTAGAACTCGCCTTATGAAAAAACTGGAATAATTTTAAATTGTAACGATACAGTTCATAAAATGTAGTAGCAAATTATATTTATGTTTGGGATTTGCCTCAACATGCTATTGATAAATTTTATGAAGTAATAAATCTGAAACAACTAATATCTCTTATCTGCGGCGAATGGGAGTACAAATGCAGGGCCGGATTAGCCATAGAGCAGAAGTAGCAAATGCTACGGGCCCCGCGCTTCTGGGGGGGCCCCGCGCCATGAGAAAAAATTCCAGAAAAAAACTAATTTCCGTACTTTGACCCGTTTAAATTTCTCTCTATGTTTCTCTTTTTATTTAGATTTAGCTTTTCTAAATGCTCAGGTAAATTAAAAATCTTTTTTTTTTTTTTTGATAGATTGCTTTCCAGAAATTTCTCCTAATTGAAGTCTTAATAAAATAATAGTTTAAAAAACTAAAAAAACACGCTTTCGTAGCAAAATGAACTAAAAAGTGAAAAATAATCTTTGGATGATAGTAGTTGACCAATCACTTAATTTCAATGTAATACAAAAAAGCGTGGGGGGCTGTCTATTTACATTTTTGCTTGGACAACAAATGGAAGAAATTCATGACAACTGATAAGAAGCCCCCCACGCTTTTTTGTATTACATTGAAATTAAGTGATTGGTCAACTACTATCATCCAAAGATTATTTTTCACATTTTAGTTCATTTTGCTACGAAAGCGTGCTTTTTTAGTTTTTTAAACTATTATTTTATTTTCTTCTTTTTAGTTTAACTTGTTTTACGAAAAAATATTCATTTCAACATTATTCAAAATCTTTTATATTCATAAAATTTGCCCAAAAAAGGCTAATCCATCACAGTCATCGATGTATGTGCACGGAAGTCATATCTTCATTAATTTGAAAATTTGAGATGCATTTGAATAAAAGTTTTGTTTAACAATGGTCTGATCAGCAATGAATTTCCAATTGAAGGCTCACCTAAATTTTGGCATGAAATTCGTTAAAAACAATTATATTTCATGTTCTAATTACCTTGGAACATTGGAACACATTTTGTCTGATGCAGAAAAATTAAAGGTTTTTGTAGATATTTTTAAATAATTTTTGCGAGCATTTTTTAATGTATTTTATTAAAATTTCCTTTTTCATATTGTTGGATTTATGCCAAAATATCGATTAAAATTGGAGGAAACTAACAATTAAAAGAGTTAATTAATTAATTTGATTATAGAATATTGCATTGTCATCGGGTCTGAGGTCGCGTGCCAAATTTCAAAAGAATCCGATCGCAGGAAGTGGGCGAAATTTGAGCTGCAAGATTCCGTTACAAGATACATACATGCATACATGCATACATACATACATACATACATGCATACATACATACAGGTGAAGCTAATAAAAGCGTGTTAAAAACACAATTTTCGTTGATCTTTCTTAGTGGAAGAGGAAAAAGCTTCGTTGTGTCACAAAAGTTTCAGAACTGACGTAAAAATTACAATTTTAGGCAAAGTTTGGAAAACGGAGGATTGGGTTTTCTCTGGATTTTTTTTTTTCTTTTTTCAAAATTAAATCAATTTTAATGTTTCTTAGGAAATTTAAGGGAGTTAGGGTCCTAAAATTTTCAGCTATTCAAGCCTAAAAAATAAAAAAGATAATTTTGGTTGTTTCATATGGGGAATGGGTTCTTTCCTGAAATTGCGCTCAAAACCGAAGTCAATTTCAGGCTATCTTTGGGAGGAAAGGGTTTGAGGGATCGAACCTTGATATAACTGAAAAATTTTTTTAAAGCTATTAGAGAAAAGTATGAGGGTCTGAAGGTCTGTCTGAACTCCCCGAGAAACAATTCTGACTTCAAGTTTCAAACCGCAGTTTCAAATTATCACTGAAGACGTTATCGGGGGGGGGGGGGATACGGGTTTGCTTCGCAAAATGTTTGAAACTGAAATCTTCAAGACGCAGGCTATCTTTAGTTCTAACTTTAGGTAAAGAGTGGTGGTTTGGAGCCTTTTCCCCCGAATATTGAGAAGCTAATAAAGTAGGTGGGTATTCTCCTTTGGAATTGTTTTGAAATTTTGAAATCGAGATGGTTCAAGGGCTTTCTCCGGAATTTTTCGGAATTTAGGGTATAAAAACTCAAGTTTAAGCAATTTTTCTTAAAAGCAGGAGAAGGAGGATGCCGAAATTCTTAAAGCACAAATCCTAGAACCACATTTTAAGGCTCTCTTTGTTGGTGTGGGATAAGAGAGGGGAAAGGGTTACTATCCAGAAATTGTTTGAAAGTGGCTTTCTTAAAGCTTTCGAAATTGGAGTCCTGAAAAGGTAATTATTACTCATCCTTTAAACTCTGTTTGGTTACTTAACTTATGTCAATTTATCACTCTCAAAATTTTCCACCCGCGAAACGAGCCCGTAGATCTGGCCATGGCTTTCTCCGAAACCATGATCCGGCACTGTAAGCAACAATGAGCAAAATCAAGAGATCACGATAGAAGAAAAGGAAAAGATTCCGAGACTTCACACTTACGCTGAGCGATATAAATGAATTGTTAAGAGAATATTATTTTTTGATGAAGTAAAAAATTATGTGCAGAAGACTTTAAATATCGTTTTCAGTTTTTTCCTCTGAGTGGGAGGGAACTAAGAAGCTGCCACCCATGTCCCGAACCTAACCCCTTTCTTTTGCATCACCAAAGGTAGCCGAAAACTTTTTTTTTATTCGAACTTGAAATTTAGAAAAATTCAAGAAGAAAATTGTTTAACATAATCGAAAACCCGCTAAAACTGCTTTCTGGAACTTCAGTTTCGAAAAATTTCCATGCGTGTAATCCCGAGCTCGATCCCGTCCTATAACGTCGTCTAATAAGGTGGCCTACAAACGCGTATTTTGGACCAAATTTCGAAAACTTTCCTAATGGGAGTGTACCTCTCCCTCTCCAACATTGTTAACAATAGTCTGAAATGTACTTTTAAGGCTTCAACTTCAAAGCTTTTCTGGGTTGCTTCTGAGAGTGCCTGAACCCCCATTCCATAGCGAAACGTAACTCGCGATGCCTACTATCTATCACGTTTTCACAACTTCACTTTCGAGAAATTTCCAGGAGATGGCTTTCGCGAAATCCACCCCAAAATCACCAAAGAATGTAAAAAGATACCCTTTCAGAGTATATAATTTCGAGAATTTTTGCTTAAAATTGTGTTTAAAGATTAATAACAGATACAAATTCAAAAATTTTCCAATGGGACCGCCTTGAACACCCATCTTTCCTCTCTCTACAACATAATTAAGGATAATCTACAGTTTTATTTAAGACTTCAATTTAAAAAAAAACTGCCTGAAGAGTCGCTGTGAAACCAAATTTTTTCCTTTGATCTTACCTAAGATAAGATGCAATCGCGTTCTTTGACTTCAGTTTTTCCAAATAATGGCCTCCGAATCTTTTCTTAATATCATCAGGGGTAGTTAGATTTGAGTTTTTAGAATGGAAACATCAAAAATTTTCCGGGGGTATGCCCCCGGAGACCCCTCTCCCTTTATATCGTTCAAAAATTGCGCTTTTAGAATTAAAAGTTAAGAACATGTAGTAACGGGAAGACGATGGGGCAATATAAAGGGATCATAAACATCGTAAAGCTCTAAAGGTATATCCACATTTATGTATTCATGTGTGTTATAAGTTACATCTCCCGTCTCCATGAAGAACTGCTATATTGTTTACTATATCATTCGAGAACGAGGGCCCCTTGGAAACATTTGCTACGGGCCCCGCACTGGCTTAATCCGGCCCTGTACAAATGTAAGTAATGTACAAAAGTTCAATAAGTCTAGGGGGGGGGAATAAATTTTAAATGGAAGTCTGTTTGGCCACTTTTGGAAATAATACATATTGCATCAGTGAGTTTTGTTTCAGTGTGTGTAAAATTTTTAGAAAATATCCTATACTGAAAACAAAAAGTGGGGTCCTTAAATGAGACTTAGCTTCCCCTAACTTCAGAGGATAATCGGACCCGCCAATAAGTATAACGAAAAAAGGAATAACAAATAAATTGTTCGCTAAGCCGGAGTACCGGATATTTTAATTAAAAAAAATAGGCTCACCTAAATATTAGGGAGCCTCAAAATTTTTCCACAGTACCAATGAGAACAAAAAAAAAAAAAAAAAAAAAAACACACACACAATTTTTTAAATGGCGGGAAAATTAGACAGTAAAAATCCTTTTTCAAAACCCTTGGATAATGGAAATGGAATGCAAAATTAAGCGACTTGGAAGTAGCCCTGCAAATTAAAAATGAAGTCAAATCAATGTAGATGGTAAATAAAATATGACAACGTATATAAAGTACAAATTGAGAATGGAAAAAGGTTAAAAAACCAGCAGACAGCTGTTTCGGCACTCTAAAATACAAGTGCCATCATCAGTGCATTAAAAACGAAGACAGGTTCACCCGACTAAAACACAGTCGAGGCGAACAATGGAATGAGAGACGAGTTGTAAAAGATATGAGAGCAGTACCGGAAACGATGACGTCAAAGTTACGTCAGAACTCCAGAGGACAGTTGCCTTCAGGAGAAAACGTCACAGACAAAAAATAAATCAAAAAACAGACTTCTAAACATTAGGAAAAGGGGGAGTGCTAGACAAATCATTGACGATTAAATTAGCATTTTTCCATATGTAGTATGACTCCCAAAAATCTAAATCATGAATAGACGAACACTCGTGAATAACTTTAGCGGAAGAAAAAATAAAATTATGACCGCAGGACCAACGATGTTGAGTAATAGAGGAGCGTTTGAGATCCTGTTTTTTGACGTAATTTTCGTGTTCTTTTATCCGGAATTTGAGGGATCGTCGAGTCTGCCCAATGTAGGCCAATTTGCACTGGCAGGAAACACTGTAAATGCCCCATCTGTCAAGGTTCTGAACAGGGTGTTTAAGCTGTGAAAATTTTAATTTATTAGCAGGAGAAAAAGTGACGGAGAAATGAAACTTTAAGATTTTGGCAATTTGTAGACTGATTTTAGGAAAAAAGGGTAAGACAACGGAACTCGAATAGTTCACAGGAGCAAGTGTTTGATTTTTGTTAGTTGAGCTACATAGCTTCTTATAAATGGTATCAATAATATCTGATGTGAATCCCCGATCCACCGCAATACTTGTGATGTTCAGTTAATTTCATTTTAAGGCAGTCTAACGCACCTTCAACAGGCACGTTAGTGAAGAGTGATTTCACATCAAAAGAGGCCATTCTATGGTTATTTAACTGAAAAATTCGAAGTTTGCGAACATAGTCAAGAGAGTTCCGAACAGTAAAACAGTTGCTGGAAAGAAGAGGTGAAAAAATTTCCGTCACTTTTTCTCCTGTTAATAAATTAAAATTTTCACAGCTTAAACACCCTGTTCACAACCTTGACAAATGGGGCATTTACAGTGTTTCCTGCCAGTGCAAATTGGCCTACATTGGGCAGACTCGACGATCCCTCAAATTCCGGATAAAAGAGCACGAAAATTACGTCAAAAAACAGGATCTCAAACGCTCCTCTATTGCTCAACATCGTTGGTCCTGCGGTCATAATTTTATTTTTTCTTCCGCTAAAGTTATTTACGAGTGTTCGTCCATTCATGATTTAGATTTTTGGGAGTCATATTATATATGGAAAAATGCTAATTTAATCGTCAATGATTTTTCTAGCACTCCCCCTTTTCCTAACGTTTGGAAGTCTGTTTTTTGATTTATTTTTTGTCTGTGACGTTTTCTCCTGAGTGCAACTGTCCTCTGGAGTTCTGACGTAACCTTGACGTCATCGTTTCCGGTACTGCTCTCATATCTTTTACAACTCGTCTCTCATTCCATTGCTCGCCTCGACTGTGTTTTAGTCGGGTGAACCTGTCTTCGTTTTTAATGCACTGATGATGGCACTTGTATTTTAGAGTGCCGAAACAGCTGTTTGCTGGTTTTTTAACCTTTTTCCATTCTCAATTTGTACTTTATATACGTTGTCATATTTTATTCAATATGCAGTACAAAGTTTTCGACTACTTTTTATGTAATGCAAATGGTAGTTGATAGGAGAGATGTTATAGAAGACAAAAAGATCACCAGAAAAGTGATAAAAGGTACTTTTGGAAACTATTTTCGCGACAAAAAGGATGAGAAGGACCGAACAACTTACACAAAATATTACTGATAGATACATTGGAAAATTGCAAATGAAGAACTGCAACGGTTAAAGAAAAATGATGAATCAAGTATAAATTAAAAAGGTTCCAACTGAATATACTGTACTGCACTGAGAAAAAGGAAATTTGAGATTGATTAATAAGTTAAAAATTTGAAGATGAGAATGCATTTCAAAAAACGAAGTTCACCAATGCAAGGTTCCAAACTACTCACCGTTCAAAAGAACGGACGTTCATTTTTTTAAGTGAACGAACGGATCCATTCATTTTGAGGATTCGTTCTTTTAGACCCGTTCGTTCATGAACGACACATCCCTGTTTCTAACACAATATCAGCCAGTGAAACAAATCGATGATTATTGATTGCTCGTTAAATGATTTCACGAGGGATTCAACAGGTCCCTAGTAGCAGAATCGGTTGGGAGATGGTCGTCAACAGTGGAGCTTATATTGGCCAACGGTAGGCAATCTCCGTTTTGGCAACCGTTACCCAACCTACTATTTGCCAACGAAGGACCAATGATCTGCTACAGTGCCTAACGATTTCCCAACGATGGCCCATCGAAAATATTCACTGTTCGCCCAACGATGCCCAGAAACTGTAGGGACATAGTTGGCTCATCGTTCGTTGACAACTTACCCTTCTCCTACGGTTTCTACCGTTGACCACCATTGGCCAACCATCTCCCATTGTCATATTAGGGGTCTACTCAATATGTATATGGACATTAGCACACACACAGATCAAGATTCTGAAGAGAAAATCTCTGGATATTAAAACTTTGTGCAGACTATATCGTGGGGACACGACTATTCTGTTTCAGTGCAACCTTTCCCTATTAAGATCCCACAGCCAGCTAGATGCTGTGCAGCATGTTGTGCATAAACATGGATAGTGGCTGGGTGCACCCGGATGGGAAGTTTCTGCGACATTCCAAAAATTTTTTTATTCACACATTTTTATCCGACAATTCGGCAAAATTATCATGATTCAGCAAAATTTTGGAGTTTCATTCGGCAAAATTTCGAGTGCCATTTTGGCAAAATTTGGTGTTCTGTTCTGCAAATTAAGAGTTTCCGCCCTCTCAAATATTTAAGTTTCTGTCGCCCTGAAAAGAGTTTTAAAATGGACGTGCTATTTTTGATGTACGTGTAATGTAAAAAGTATTCCTAAATTTATCACACTCGCGGCGACGTTTACTGTTACATATTGATAGGCCACGGTAGTCCGATCGGACAAGTTCAATATTAAGTGCCTTAGGTTCGTAATTTTCTCTTTTAAATTGATAAACTTTCAATAATGTCCCTCCACGTACCAGTCATGTAAACAAATATTGAACGAATGAGCATTTTAAGTTCTTTTAAAGCAGTAATTTAATTAAATTAGTGCTAATTTAAATAAATTATTGCCAATTAATATCAGCAAGTTTTTTTTTTCGGAACAATAGATCCTTATGTTACAACTCTTCATCAACTGAAATAAGAGAAAATGCGGATTCGTTAGCATCTTTTTTAGCCAAATCTGCTCGGGGGAAAAAAACTCGATTTTACTCAAAAGTAAATTACACAAAATAACTATGCCCGCATTGAAACAGTAGAAAATAATTATACTCATCTGCTAGTCTAGTTTTCTTTTCCAATGGAGATGCGCTTTTCTTCGTTTATTTAATTCTTTGAAATAGGTTTTTTTCGCTTCAAATTTAGAGGCATTACATTTGTTTTCCGCAGTTCCCCATTTTTAAGGAAAAGGTAATTAATAAGTACGAAATATTTACTTAAAGCAAATAAAGTTGTGGAATCCTTTCTTCTTCAGCTCATTTCTCTAATTAGAAAGACATATTTAAAATAGAATATCGATTTAAAGAACCAGAAAAATATTTCCGAAACATAAGTTTCAAGGAACGTCTCAATTGAGGATATTGTAAAAAATACGTACGACATAATTTCATGTAAAGCGGAACCGAAAATAGATACTGCTGAGAAATGAGTATCTATTAAGATATGAGGTTTGAGTGAGGCCTGATTCATGATTTAAATCGTGGATTCTCAACAATTGGTCTGGTAGACTTGCACTGATCCACGAAAAAATATAAAAGATCCTCAGCTTTTTTTCACCTATTTGCGGGTTAAAAAGTTTAGTTATTTAAAAGGCATCCTATAACACAAAAGTGCTATTTGAGACCCCTCCCCTACCCTTTCCCGGGACTACTCAATATAAGCTTATCCAGGAAAAAAATATTCAATCACGCTTTGTTGCTCACACTCAAATTTTTTAAAAAAATGTTATGTAGTTTTTCTTTTCCTTTTTTTTAATAAATTACCCACTTCTAATCACATATACGCATAGTTACCGATTTTATGCTTAAGATAACTAACTATAAATGGATAACACTTTGTACAGTAAAAAAAAATCTTTTATGCAACTGATTTTAATTTATAAGTAAGTTAAAACGTTACGTAAAAGGTTCTAGCATTCAAAGATGTATTCTACGAAAATGTTAAATGCTGCACATTGTACTGCACGCCAAAAAATTAATATTATGAAATGCACTTAACTATAAAAAAAATCATCTTTATTCTGGACCTACAATCTATATAACTAACAGTTTAAACTTATATCCAAATCTTGGTACACCACTGTTGCTATTCCTATAGCATATAATTATTTCGCACGTTATTGTAATTATTATAACCCGTATGACATGATTTCTCAGCTGAAACGATTGCTATTTGCCATAATTTCGCAATGACAATTTTTTTTTAACAATATGTGTCGGCTGATTATTTTCGAATTTTTACTTGTGACGGATTACATTGATAGATAAGTCTTGAGTATGGATTTCTGAGCACTCCTAGAAACAAATCTCCTTCCATTGAATATGATAAACCAAATTGAGATCGGCTGAGGGAATCTGCAGGAAAATTCAATGTGTCTTCTATGCTCTCTGACAAAGGATAAAGAACTGATCTAGAACATATTCGACACAAACTATAATTATCAGTGCTTGCAAGGGAGTTACTTAAAACCATGAGTTTCTCAAAAAAACATTTCCGCAGAAAAACAAGATAAAATAGATGCTGTCTTAAAGGGGTCCGAGATATAAAAATCGTCAAATTTTTGCAATTTTTTATGCAAAAAACTTTTGTGTGTTTTTTTTTTTTTTTTTGCTTAAAAGCACGTTTGAATCTTGTTTCTATCTTAAATGGAACAAAAGATAATTATTTTTGTTGCATGTATTTAACTAATATTATATTTAACTTCAAAACTAGAAACTCGTTTTTCTCTATGCAGCAATTTTTGTCGATTTTTTGCATTCAAACTCTTATAAGTCAAGAACTGATAAAGTGATGAAACTTGGAGCATTCCTTTTTCAAATAGTTTACTTCCATTTTTATTCGGAAAATTAAAAATGTTTACAGCAAAAAATGTGATTAAAAAAATAGTATCTTCGAATTTTTCTTTAAAAATGTTCTATTTTTTACTGAATTAATATTTTTAAATCGCCGAATCAAAATTTAAACTTTGACAGTTGTGTATTTATTGAAAAAAAAAATGAAAATTGACAAAGAATATTTTAAGTTTCAGCGATTTAAAGCAACCCTATTTTTCTTAAAAAGAACTAATTAAATTTAAATAAACCTTTTTTTTTTCAAAAATATTTGTTAAGATTTTGCTTATTAAATGGATGGTGAATCAGTGTAAAACAATTTAAAACCTTAAACTATTTAATAATTATTTTTTTTTAAATGTGTCACGGACCCCCTCAAAGATTGAAAATTTCTTGAAATGAACTTGTGATACCTCAATTATAAATATTCCGAAGATAATCGAAGCTATTAATGAGTAAATATCCAAAATTGAAAAGCTTAGAAACAATTCGCTATTTTTGCTCATTAAAACGTTTGCCCTTATTCGTGAGTTTATTGATGGCGGAGGTGGAATGAAGGAAAGGGGGCTTCGGTTTAATTCTGTCATTTTATTTTCTTTTAAAAGACGTCTGGTTTCAGCCTATTTCATATTAAGCAGCTAAATTCACTATTGACAGCGTGATTTGGTTAGATTAGGACATAGAAGAATCAACTGGTGTAGGCAGCGGTTTTGCTAAATTTGGAGGTCTAATTCAACATTTTCAGAATGACTGAAAAGGCGATTCTCGTAGCGAAAAGCGGAAGTCACTAGAAAACTATTTTCTTTGGACAGACTGCTTGACAGCGGAACTGGTGCTGAGCTATCATGATAATTTCTATTTTCAAACTCGCGTAACGATATTTGTCAGGAGCAGGCAACTTCGAATCAAAAAGGGTGTTGGAACACGACTAGGACTCGATTGTTTCGATTTATCTCACACCAGAACTGACGCAATCTGTTCGCTCTAGATCATCCTCATTCGCGAATCATAAAGTTCTGTTTAATCAGCAGACGATCCAGATGAAGTAGAGCTTTAGATAACTTGGAATCTTGTGCAAATGAATCTGACAGAATGGAGTCGTACCTGTTTGACTATATTTTTTGCATACCATGTCTTTCAAAAACAACTAGAATACCTTAGGTGTCAAGTGGTTGTCTGGTTTTTCCAATAAACTACGTGCAGATATTATCTTCACCAACCACTGGGCACTTAGATTTTGCTAAGACTTTATATCGAATCCAGCTGAAATTCAGATGATTGGCCAGGACTACATAGAACAGTGAGACGGTAAGTTGATCATTGCAAAGAATACAAATGGCGGAAGCTGGTCCCCTAAATGCCGTCGAGTCATCTGATCTCTATATCTCCAGATGACGCTTTTTATCACATCGGATCTGATTGATTAGGAAGAATTCCAAAATCAACAAATGGCAATTGAATGGATCGTTGTAAATACATATCATTTAATTGAGTAAATTTTGCAGATTGCACAGTGGATACAATGTTCCAGCCGTACAGACTTATTACTTAACTTACAAAAAAAATAATATAAATCTCCTTATCCCATAGGATGCTTTCGGAAACATGCACTGGTGTCACCGGAAACATTGGGAAATGGTAGAGTCCCTATACGATTCCATGTAGAGAGACTACCATTTCGACTGCTTGAGGTGACACCAGTGCGACGGAAGCCAGTTTTCGAAAGTGCCTATAATAGTTGATGCAGAAAATTGCTGTCTTCGGAATGCACATTTATCTCACCTAATTACTTATCGAAACATTTCACTTGATAAAGTTGTCTTTCAAACATAGTTTTTCTTTTTCCATTTTATATATGTTTTCAATTTTATATTGTTGCAATTAATAACTCTACTCATTTAATTTACCTTATTTTTTAGTTGGTTTCTTTCTTGAACATTCTTTCTAGTTAAAATAACTGCAGTAGAAAATAAAAAAGCAATGAAATGTTTGTTCATAATAGTTTAATCATTTTTAAGCTCATACTTTGTTTAAATATTTTAATATTTACATGTTTTTATTTTATACTACTAAAATTTTATGCCTCTTACCTCAAAATAGGTTTACTATATCTTGACTTTATATTCATATAAATAATGTAAAATAAGGAATAATTTGGCGCAGTGTAGCTCTCAAGGGCTCTTGCGCCATTAAAACTAAATAAACCAACCAACCATTGAAAATTTTTGATTTTAAGAATTAAAAACAAAAATTAGTTTAAAAAAAGAAGTAATTCAGTTGAACTTTAATACATTTATGCCAACAGTTTGTTATTTCACTGAATTTAAAGCTAATGAAAGCTAATAAACTTTTAATTTACATTTTACTCAACAAATACTCCCTGAAAAAGCAAATAGTACCATTAGAGTCTTTTAAAAAGATTTTGCAATTTTATAGGGCTTCATAAAAACACGCTCCTCATAGAAACTCAAATAACAAGCAATAAAAGTTAGGAACTTATGGTTGCCATGGTGATTTGTTGTAAAAGAAAATCACGTCATTGATTTACGGCATGCCCTTATCTTCGTGTACTAATTAGCTTTTAAACTTAAAATCACGAACAGGTCATGTTTATCTTCACTAAATGGCGCTTGAAAGAATAAACTGGAGTTATCGCATCATAATAATCCTTAGAGTTTTATGAGAGAATAACCATTGGATAATTTATTGTATTATTACCGAAAAAAATAAATAACTACTAATTTCTTCATCCTCAAAGCATAAACGTCAAGCAGGTCAGTTTATTGTATCCTTTCGTGTCGAAATTAGTGCACTAAATCGGATCTATAATATGTTATGGGAGAGTAGGATTGTCTCGTGTTTTCATGTTTCATCAGAATATTCTTTAATTCCGGAAATGTTTTTTCAGCAGTAATTCAAGAAATTATAATGACTGTGTTACTAAACAAACAATTGAACATTCCGATTTGGTGCAATAAAAAAGCAACTACGTTTATTTAAAGGGGTATAGCTTTTTCGTTGAGACACTGCGAAAAAGTTCCTAGAAACTTGTAAAACAGTACTGGAACCCGTGTTGTCAGTACTTTTTACCGTATCTTAACGCATTTATTGTAACTAAAAAAATGTTCTGAGTGGTTGATTTTATTGGACGGAACGGCAAACAAGCGGTGGGGACTCCAATTCCTGGAACAACGCATCAACCACTAGGGGGAAGGGGGGCACATATGCATAAGATTTGAAAAACACAAAATAATCACTGAAAAATATCAAAAATGTAAATGATAGTTGCAGAGGTAATAGTCTAGTACGGGATTTTAAATCAAAGTTTAACAGCGTACTCTGATCCGCAGTTTACCGGGGAAAACGAACAATTTCAAATGCAAATCATAATGATTAAATTTTGCAGAAAAAGTTAATGAAGGCAATGCTCGTAAGGTACCTCTAATTGTAGATGGTTTTGGCAATTTCATTACATTATCGTCTGTTTAGACTATAGTTTTATTGACATTTTCCGGAAAAAAAAATTTTTTTTCCGCAGAAATTTTACGTGCTTCACCCGATTCTATTTTTTCGATCAGGCCAAGACAATGTACTTAAGTCTTTTTTGTAGCATATTCTACGAAAACAAAATATTTGATTCGTATGGTGAATAATTTAAATCAAATGTTCTCTCTTCATTTAAACTGCATTCAGAGACTGAGTCGCTTAAAAGCTGGGTTTTTTTTTGCTTATTCATATTCGTTAGAACTTTCAGTGTACAATTCTCTATCATGCTTTTTCTTCATTTGTTCAAGCTCTCTGCTTGCAGCCTTAGCAATACTATCCTTTTCAGGTCTATCAGTCAATATTCGTGATTTTCCTTTTTCACTTTTCCTACAGTTATTTGCTTGGGCTTTTGGTAAAGGACAGATTCGGGTATAGGACAAGTCTTGGCGACGCTGATGTTAAGATCACTTTCTGACTTAACATAATATTTAGAAGTATTAGGAGTGATCTCTTCTTTTGTTCATGGTGTTTTTACAATGTAAGCTAGGAAATACTTCTTAAGAAAAACTTTTCTGGCAAAAGTTCACATACCAGGTTTAGAAAATCCTGATTGAATGTTCTTAACTATAAAAACTCTATAATATGCTAAAGGTGGGAGTTCTGCGATTTCATAAATAGAAATTAGCTTTCCTTATCATTAGACGTTAACATGTCGTTAAACGTAACTTTTAATACTACTGGAATGTACACACTTTACAATGTAAGCTAGGAAAGCCTCCTCAGCAAAAACATTTCTTGCAAAAGACCACAAATCTGGTATAGAAAATCCTAACTGGGTGCTTAATGGTAAAAGCTCTATAATATGCTATAGCAGAGTTCTGTGATTTTATGAATGGAAATTCGCTTTTTCCCTACATCAACCAGTTAAACAACATGAGGTTAATCAGTCGTCAAACGCAACTTTTAATGCTGACGGATTTATACGTACTAACATCTAATGGCTGCAACTTATGTGAACACTGGGAAGGAAAGGATAATAATACTATTCCCTTTTCTCGACAAAATATATTAACTCTACAGTTGGGCCTACCTAACCTAACTGCGATTTATTCTCCGTAAACTTCACAATATGCTGCCAGGTTAGTTTTGCCCCAATTACATTCTTACATGACTCTAGTGCTTATCTGCAAGTAACAAAATGAGATTTTGTTGTTTGGGAACTAAACTTTTGGATATGTTTCACAATTTCTAGAAAACTATCTGCTGTCTACCAAGCATAAACTTTGAGAAGATGCTCCTTTTAAAAACCACTCTTTGTAGCGCGTCCTGATGAACACATAAACAGGTGGAATGGTGTTTCCCAGAACGTTTAATATACCACAAAAAGTGACAAGTTCACCTCTTTCACTGGAAACGGATTGCCCTACTTGTCTTTCTCTATTGCAGCTATTACTTTAGGATCTTGTGATACAGTGGTAATTCCAGTTTCGACCAAATTATATATTTTCTCGGGTGTAATCTTAAATTTATGCAGAATATTCTGTTAATTATTTTGAAATCCATCAACGTTGTGGCTTTACTAACCCTGAAATACCAGTTTAGACCAGTATTTTCAGGATTTCTTCAAGACAAAGATTTGTGTATCTTAATAAAGCGTTTTATCCAGCCGATTCCAGCAGATTTTTTGATTTCCTAGGAATTTGAATTTGGTCTTTTAAGTATTTTTGAATAACTGTAAGCCATCTGCTGGCCATTCTGTATTTAAATTTCTTTTAAAGATATGCATCAAGCAGAACATCATGCTCATTAGTAAATACTTGCCTGATCACATACTTGATACAAATTTCAGTTACTAAAGAGTGAACGAGAACCAGTTTTATATGGCTCTTTATGCAGCATGTGAAACTTTGACCCTCGACTGAAAACCATCATTTTGTTTTAAGCCAAATGCAGATTCTCGAATAGAAACATTGTACTTACTCACAACAGACCATATCTTGTACCATAAACACATTTTTGAGTAATAGAAACTTTTTCTGTTTCCTCCTTAAATGTTCTGAACAACAAGCCAAAATATCTTACTAATTATTTTGCAGCGTATAGTTTCATTAAATACAGTAGAACCTCGTTTTTCCGACTCCCGTTTATCCGGATCTTTGGTTAGGATGGATCAAATTTTGTAAAAAATTTTATATAATTTCAGTATATCCGTTCAGTATATCAAATTCAGTACACAACTTCGAGATTCCAAACAAATTCCATCAGATGCAGAAAATTCACTTTTCTATTGGTGCTAATATTTTAAATGTGTGATTGTTTTGTCAATAAGTTTAACTTAACCGGTATTGGGAAAAATTGCTGCTTTATGTGGTTTTTAACACTCCGTCGGGCGCAACTGATCTATTAGGCACACCGAATTCTTTAGTTAGCCACGCCCCCTCAATAGCTCATGGAGAAATGTATATTCATTTTCTCAAATAAACTTGTTACATTCGAAAATCATGAAAAACTGTTTTATTTCTCTTCTTTGGTGTTTGTAGTTGACAATTTTTTTGTAAGAAAATGTGAACATGCGTAGAAAAGATCAGTAGATCAAAGTGTGCTTCCCAGGCTCAATGCGCCCGATCGTGTTCTACAACATATTGCGCCCGACGGAGTGTTAACTTAAATATCTCCATTATCCGAAACCTTACAAAAATGATACCTAGCCAAGAACACTTTCAATCAAGTTGTCATTCGAACAAAAAAAGGATTATCAAAATCTATACATCCGTTTTAAAGCTATGATTACACAGACAAATACTGACTCATCAGATTTACAACTACCTTTATTTTTACATCGGGTGGTAAAAACTAAATCAGTATTTGCGAAACAAATATATTTTAATGTTTTTGAATCATTACGGGTATGCTGTAATACATGCGTTAAACACTCAACAATATTTTTTTTTTTAAACCTAAATCTAAATCTATAAGAAAAAAGAATCCAGTTTCTCTACTCTGGTGCGATTAAATCCAATTAGTAATTTGCAAAAAGGTAATTCAAATTTATGTGAAAAAACTGACAGTAATTTGCTAGATTATGCAATTTTTGTTCTGTCGCAAGCAGTTTTAAAGAAATTTGATTCACTTTTTAAAATACATTATGATTTTAATACTGTATTTTATGCATAAAAAAATCCGGTACTTATTTAATGAGTAATGCAATTTCTTACTTCAAAACATTATAATGCGATCAATAATTCAAATATGCTCCGAAAAAATATAAAATTATTTTTAAATTGCAGTAAAGTTACATTTGAATTTTAAAAAAATCCAAGTAAAAAAGTAGTAAAAGCATGTGTGATTACAGAGTTGAAAATTTATTACGTAAGGATAGCATTGTTTTATGATAATATCTTTCAAATTATTAGGAAAAATCTTGGTTAAAATAAATGTAATTAAACATGTAGTGTAGTTTTCGACATAGCAATGCATCTTTTCTTTAGTGATTTTTTAGAATAGATTAGCAACAATATGAATTAAGAGCTGTCATTCGACATTTTGTGGAAAATCTTATTTGCAGTAAAAATATATTTGTATTATTGTTTTTAACAGCACAATATGGTTTTTGTTTCTTGGTTTTTTAGATTAGAAGTCAGACAAATTAACAAATATTAATTAAGCTTTTGTAAAAATTGAAGAACATAATTGAGAAAAGTCTATAAAAACATATCTGATTAATTACCAGAAATATATTTATAAGGCAAAAAACGTTCATGGCATTTTTTCTTCAAACAAAGCTTTACCCGCCTGTGAAACCATCCCACTTTTGAAATAGAATTTATATTCAAAACACGTTTGTCAGGGATAAGATATATAAATTACTTTACTGAACACATATACATTCGAAATTGAATAACTGTAGGCTGCTATCGGTAACGAAAATTTGAATAACTTTCAAAATAATCATTTTAAAATTATGTTTATTTGTGCATTTTGCATTAGTTTGCAAACGTTTCACGTTCTTCGGAGCATTATCTAGATCCTCTATTTTATCCCTCTATCAGATAAGAAATGCTTTGTTTTTGTAATGTCAAAATTTCATGAAAATGGAATCTACAACGGCAGTGAAGTAATGAGTTTTCAGCGTTTTCGTGGACTTATGCATTTCCGTGGAGTGAATACTACAACTAGGAACTAGGTAACTACAAGTTTTATATTTTTACTTCCTTTTACAAAAAAGGAAGTGTTGTATTCGCGAAAAAAATTTCATTCAAAAATCGGCCTTAATTTCCATTTTGCTCACCCCCAAATGAACGGTTTTTTTTCCAACCCGACCACACTTACATATGTACCTAAGAACGTATAGACGCCCAAAATATCCATTTTGACGTTTCCCGAGGAAATTACAACGAGTTCTTTCGTGACATCCGTAAGTACGTATGTATGTATGTGCGGATATGCGCATGTATGTCGCATTACTCTTGACCGGTATGTCCTAGAAAGTTGAAATTTGGTACGTAGACTCCTAGTGGGGTCTAGTTGTGCACCTCTCTTTTTGGTTGCATTCGGGTATTTCTAAAGGGTTTTTCTTAAATCTGGTTTAAATTTGGCTATTGTTGGTGATATTTAGAAAGTTAACTATTGAATAACATTAAAAATGCAATAATGGGAAAATAACATTAAATTGGTGTAAAAGGAAGTCATGTGATGCACACATCAGCTCGTTTTCCAATTGTTTCGAGAAAGCTTCACAATTTAATATTTTTGGCGAGTTCTGAAGAATGTAACTGCGAAGACTTGATTTATATGTTATTAAACTATCATTTATATATTGTACTTAATTTGAAGTATATGTCCTTTTTCGAACGAACATTTTCAACAAAACTGATATATTCTACTTTGAAAAATATTTAATAACCAAATTCTAGTTATCAGCCCTCAGTTTGAGAGCAGATTATGCAAGCATTTGCATTCAACGTGCATTTTTTGGTAGGCTAAGCTTAATCTGTAGACTTCGCAGAATGCTGTCAGTTCTTTCTTGATGCTGGAATGAAATTTCATACATTTTTACTTCTTTTTACAT
The DNA here is from genome assembly GCF_026930045.1 of Uloborus diversus. NCBI lineage: Eukaryota > Metazoa > Arthropoda > Arachnida > Araneae > Uloboridae > Uloborus > Uloborus diversus. The sequence goes on along the minus strand of NC_072739.1, from coordinate 45,508,289 downwards.
AGTAAAAGAAGTATGAATTCACGAAAAATGCTCACTCAAATATCGGCCTAATTTTTTTTTCATCCCCGAATGAATGTTGAGTTGTGTTTTTGGCTCTACCGAACGTGCAAATATATACCTAAGAATGTATGGGC